>NW_015150648.1:438622-462123 GCF_000732505.1 Cyprinodon variegatus
TCTTTTATAAACACATGCCTTGTCTGTGGCTCACTGAGATAAAATCATGTGAGTGTGAGAGCGTGTGTGCGTGTAGCAGTATGAGTTCTTATGCAGTGGTTTATTAGAGGACGCCAGTGAACCACAATTACAATGCCAAATGTGTTTATTTCTGTACATAACTGCCACAGAAGTGTCTTGTATTTAACACTATTATTTAAGCTTATTTAACCTAAAGTTGTTTATTTTATGAAGCTTCTTTATTTGTAGTTTTTTTTTTCTGCACTAAGGAGAGATAAAGCTCTGTGTATGTTGTAAAGTGTGTTGCTTTGCAGGGCAAAAAAAAACTAAAGAACAAACCCACAACAACAAAAGAAACTAATTAAAAAGTATATATTTAAATATATAAATGATTTTGGAAATTCCAACATTTGGATGCTGCTACATGAACAGATCGCTGGTTTGTATGCTTTTAAAAATATCTCTCCTCATTACCTGTCTCCTCCCTGGTGTGGGACGTCGGACGCGTTTGATTGTTTTCCTGTTATTTTTTTTTGTTTTGTTTTTTTTAATAAATGTAGTTGTAAAATCAGCAGCTTTCAGCCCTTTTTACTTTTTGTAAAAATGTGAAATATAGGGAAAATATGACCTTAAATGCAACTTGAAGGAGGAATTCTTGCTTGTAAAATCCAAAAACAAACATTAAATGATGGGGAATCGCAACCTTTAAGGGTTTATTTTTTATGTTGGCTATTAATTAAATTTCACAGGAAAAATGGATGAAATCAGACATACAATCTGAGTCTGGCATACAAACACCACATAGATTAAAAGTAGGGATGCACCGATCCGATATTTTTATCGGTATCGGTCCAGATATAAGGAAAATAAAAAAAGATCGGTGACAATTGAGTCAATATAGGGGCAGATCTATTCATTCTAACTCTATGCTATGCTCTGCCGTCATGCGGCAGCACAACAACACAACACAGCCATATTGTTTATGATGGAGCGAGCGAAAGGATCTACAGTCTGGAGGTTTTTCACGCTCTCTCAGCCTACTAGCCCAATGGCTATGTGTAATATTTGTGGGAGAAATGTTCCGAGGGTCGGTGTTTGTATGCTCTTGGGGAACCTTGTGATGTTTGCGTGGGAGAGGACTTGAGAAAGGTCATTCCAGGTTAAAGGCACTTCACTAAGTCCTGGGATCTTCTTACAGAAGTGGAATGTAAAGCTCATTTACTGAAGTCAACATGTAATCTACCTACGTAAGTCGCATCAGTCTACTGTACTGTATACTCAGCTGTAAAGTACAGGTGGATCTCAGTACAGTATAATGTCATCAAAAAGTACATTTATTTCAGTAAGTGTTAAACTCATATATCAAAGATACATAAACACAGATTTGTTTTATGCATTATTTCAAATTTTTAATTTCATAGCCTTTTAACTGTTAAAGCTTTAATAATCTTTTTTTAAGTATTGCATTAGAGCAATAAAAATAAATATATAAATACAAAAGTAAGATACAGAAATGTATGCACACACGGTGAAAAATGCATACATTTAATATGTAGTCTGGGCTATTTGCATCTTATTTTCATCAGGTTAAGTTTGCATAAAAAGCAGCCAGTAGATACAAAGTCCTGCTCATGAGGCTAATGGCTGAAATTGGATCATCGCCAGGTGAAGACACCCACAATAATCACTGATTGTAAAAAAAAAAAAAAAAAAAACCCATCAGATTTTATGTAATTTCTACTTTTCACTCAACTTTCCATTAATATTCTAAAAATGGGAATGTAGAATGACCTTTGCTTCATAATTCCTTCAAGACTATAGTTGTATCTGCTGAGGATGCACCCTTTTTACCAAATTTTACCTTCCACTCAACTTTCCAGTAGTATATTTAGATACATAGCTCTTTTAACTGTATCGTCTTTTTTTTTTTAAATGACCAATAGTGATCATTGTTAAAGATGCTATCAGCTAACTGTATTAAAAAAAGAAAGAAATGTCTTTTACAGCTGTTGAATTTTGTCACAGAAATCATAATAATCCAAATAGAAATAAGAGCTCTAGATCATAGTTCTGTGTGATGGATCTATACAATATGGGTTTAACATTTTTTTATTAAATTGAATATAACTTAAAAATAGCTAGAAAATATAGCTAATAAAACCTGTATGATTTTCTATTGTACTGAGATGCACCTGTATGCTTCTGCGCACACTGTCACACAGCTGCTTCTGCTGTGTCTTCCCTCACAGATACAGGGATAGCAGAGAGGTTAAGGCGGGAGGGATGGGATAGGAATGTACAAGACGAGATGAAGAGATACCGTCTGCTTGCACCAAGAGGAATCCACATACGGTGGCTTGAAATGTTCGGTCTGTCGAGGGGTGGGAGGGGATGAATGTAGCTCAATCCAGACCCTTTTTGTTTTTATTTTCCTCTCTGAAACCCTCATTCCCAAAGTTACAGAAGTTTTCAACGTTTTGGCGTGTTTGTTTTCGATCAGCTTTCACGTTTTGTTTTCCTTTTTTACGTTTTGTTAAAGCTTCAAACTATAACACCACCAACTTATTGAAACACCTCCTGAAGTTTTAGAACAAGGAACATGCTGAGATTATGTGATTCAGCAAACAAAAAGGAAGCAGCGGGAAGCAGCTAACTTCTTTGGAAAGAAGTGAAATATTTCCATGTAACATTATAGAGGCCGAAAAAATCAGAGAGATACTTGATAATGACACTTTTTTTTAAAATGTTGATCAAGTCAGAAAACTTTTGGTTTAAGATTTTGTGCACAGTTGTTAAATAAATGAGTCATAACTTTTATATTTGGGTTGTTTCCTATTTAAAAAAAAAATAATTTTAAAGGAAAGAAGAATGATCCCAGTTTTTTTTTTTCACACAATAAAACAATTTTTAAGGTAATAAGTCAGTGCTGTTTTTTTGGTATCGGGTCGGTATCGGCCGACATTAAACTTCAAATATCGGTATCGTATCGGAGGTGAAAAAAGTGGATTGGTGCATCCCTTATTAAAAGACAGAACTTTAAAAGAAAAGTTGGTCTTCCTTGGGGGGAAAAAAGGAGGTGTGTGTGTGTAAATGTTTATAACATCACACATGAATCAAGGATTCCTTTCCACTTGGATTCACCCCTTTTACCTCAATGCCACTAAATAAAATCAAGTGCAACCAAAGCCCTTGGGAAGTAGAAAATTGATTTAACCCGTATCAGATCAGATCTTTCTAAAAATCCAGCTGTTTTGTGAAGGTATACGAGATATTTCAGTGTAGGTTGAAGATCAAATGGCATCATGAAGTTAAAGGAACACAGCAGGAGAGTCAGTGGTGAAGTTTTAAGGTTAGTTTTTGAAACAATAACATAAGATTTTTGTCTGACATATCATCAAATTCCTTCTCTGATGATAAAAAATTGCCTTCCAACTAAAGTAGTCTTTTTTAGCAAGAGTTGTAACCAGAGAATCAGGCAAAAACTGATGCATGTAAACAACTTTTCTTATTTGCTCAATAAGTTTTTTTTTCCTGGTTCCTGTTGGGAGGAACAAAGGTTGTTTTCTGTCAGACTTTCTTCATCCCCTGTTTAGTAAACAGCAGGTGGGCTGCTACGGCTTTCTTGTTGAAACATGAAACTATAATGTGTGTGGGACTTGATTCCCTGCGAGTTGATGGGCTTTAGATAAATGGCAGATGTTGCTTTCTCTGTTTGCTGTGACTTGCTAAATAATTAATCATGAGCTTTTCTGGATGCGGAGTGAGAAACAATTAAATTAGTTTGCTATTTCCTGCATAAACCTTGGGCCCAGCTGTGGAGAGTCGTGCAATTTATTATAGTCTCAGGGCAGCTTGGTTCGCAGATGCATTCTTTCGTAGGTAGAACTGTCCTGGATATGTCGAATTTAGGTAAATACGTTCTCTTTTTTTTTCCCTCCAACAATTTTACCTGTAAGGAAGCTGGAGCCTATTGCAGTTTACATGTTTCCAAGTCAGATTGCAAATCAGAGTCTTAGGTTCTTGGAGCTCAGCCTGACCTCCCCGTCAGGCCTCTCTCTATATCAGAACAGCAGAACAAAGGTGCCTGTGGTGTGTGTGTTTGTGGAGACTGGGTCTGTGTTCAACCAGGATCAACAACATACAGTCATGAGGTGGTTAATCTACACATATGTGTGCTCTGCCAGGACAGCAGATGGGAGCCCAAACTGGCACCGAGCGAAAGTGTTGCCTGGTTCATACGATGGAAGGGGGAGCGTGGATCTGACAAGCAGCTAAATGGAAGTGCCAAGCATCTTCTGCATGAGGAGAATCTGGAGCAACACAAAAGATGGGCCCAGGCTTGGAAGGAGACAGAGTTAGAACCAACAGACTGTGGCAACAGAAGCACCGGTCTAATCTAGTAATATAGTGACAAGCTGGAATGTCATTATCCTTGCAAAATATGCTGACAAACTGTAATGTTTAGACCCAACCCATCAGGTTGAAAGTCTCAACTCACCAGATGGTCCGAGCTCCCAGTCATATAAACCAGATTTGGTCTCTAATTTCTTCCTGTGTCAGCGGTTAAAGGCATAAACGCTGACATTTCTCCTCCATTCAGGAGTGACGGTCAGCCATCCAGAATTGTGGCTCATCACTCATAATAGCATGTGACTGCAGCACAGTTGTCCTGCTTCCACAGTCCCACGGCAGATGCTCCCCTGCTGTGAGTTTCACGCTGGTCCAGATCATGTTACCCAGAATGGGTTCAGACTGCCTTAAGCACAGCTGGCTCAGCGCAGAGGAAAGGTGGGGGGACTTTTATGGACAAGATCCAGTATCAGATATCAGCTTCTCATGAACAGTGAACTGGACCTTTCATTTCATCTTTTAACCTTTCATTTCACCTAAATAAATGAGACTTTTAGGATGCTTTCTGGAGAAAACCTGAGATATTCCAATTTTTACAGCATGCAAAACAGTAACTGGCACTCCCTGTAAACATGTGTTGAGTGTAATCATATTATGAAACATTTCTAATTATTTAAATGTATTTATGTGATAAATTACCTAATTTTTTTCCCCTTAAAAATTACTAACAACTGGAGGAAGTGCTTACGTTGAAAAAGATGCCTCTGAAGCCTTTTTGAATAAAAATTTTACTGTGTTAAGTTTGGTATAGTGACTAGAAGTTGTTGTTCAGTGAACAATATAATTTCTGATTACGAACAACACAATTTGGAAAAGAAATCAAATATCTAAACAGCTCTCAAAATAGGCAAGAAGAACCAAAAAAATACCATTAAAGTAAGTTTGATGTATGTTTATCCTATATTGGAGCCACAAAAGCTTAGATTATATTTGTCTTTTAGAAATATGGCAGTGGGATGTTTCAGTTCACTAAATCCTCTACCAAACCCTTAGACACCATCTGCATAAAGGAAAGAAGCTCTCACTTTTTCACCATCAGAAACATAAATGTGTGTTCACCTTTAGTTGTCTAACGGTTTAACAAGACTCCAAAGCACTTCATGCTACACTCATGCAGTGATAGTGGTGAGCTACACTGTAGCCACAGCTGCCCTGGGGGAGGCTGACAGAATCAGGGCTGCTATACAATTGCCACCATCGGACCCTCTGAACACCTGTGATGGATGAAGCAGGGGCTCAAACGGACAACCCACCAGTTAGAGGACAAACCCTTACCTCCAGCGCCACCTTTCCCTAACTTAGCTCTATTCTAACATATTTCATCAATCTGCTTGGCTCTGTCAGATATCTGAAAATGGCTCATTGAGTCTTCTAGCAGAACCAAAAAAAGGGCTTAATCTCCATAGAAGTGGTGCATCAGATGCAATGATGAGCTGGAGCTGCTGCAATAAAACATGACATCATTAAAGGCTTTTATATATTATATACCCACATTGTGATGCACCACAAAAGAGAGGAAAACGAGTAAAACCATAAAGCATTGGTCATCTCATGGGTTGAGAGCAAATGTCTGATGTGTTGTGTGCCTGAGAGGCATACCAGCAGGATGAGCTCCCTCACCTGGACTGTTTATCTGCGGAGTTCATCTCTCTTCGCTGGGCCCTTTGAAAATCTCTCTTACTCGCTAGGGAGCTGTAAGAGAAAGGAAAAAGAAGGGAGTTGGGGGCAGGGTAAAAAGAAAAAAACAAAACCAGCTAAGAGTCATTTCTCTTTCCCCTCTGTCTCCCACACCCCCCTGGGCAGCTGCTGTCCATCAGTCACGTCACAGGTGACCATCTTCTCACCTGAACCCAATAAAGGGCAATTTATTCTTGAACTTTTCTTGCTTGCCTCCTTTCTCTAGAATCCAAAAAAGGTTATGGAGTAAAGAAATCATTTTCTAGAAAGGTCACCATCGGCAGAGTGGCTCCAAGTCCCCTATCAGGCAGAGACATCAGCGGGAAAAACCTTGTGTGTTGAATGTTAGGGAATGAAAACAAGAAACAAGACCCATGTCTTATGCTTCACTGGAAAATTAGATAAAGGGACAGGAACAAATAGATCAGGCAAGGGTGGGTGAGTTATCTTCATTTGCAAGGATGTCCTTGTGAGCTGTCCTTTCAGCCCTGGAGCAACAGCAAGCTCAGCTATCGATTCTCCATTGACTGTTTTCAGCAGCTGCAGCTGTGAGGAGGCTAGGTGGGCGTTAGAAGGAGTTTAGAGTCTCTCTTAGACTTTTTTTTCTTGATTTAGAATATTGATTAAACAAAGTTTGATAAGCATGGCCAAGCCCTAAGCAGCTGAGTAGAGGATTCTTTTCAGGAGGGCCTGGGAATATTGACATCTTATAGATGAAGGCTAGGTGAAAGCATGGGGATGCTTAGTTCAGAATAACGAAAAGATCCATCATAGCCAGTAAAAGCTTAACTGGAGAAGTAATCGATCCTCTGTGTGTGAGGTGGAGCTAAGGGGACAGTGAAGGTCAAATGTACTTTTGAGACTTCCTCTTTGGCACAATGTGGTAAAAGAAGTGATTAACCCGGCAAACAAACCCTCTGTAAGAAAAACTAACTCATGCTGTGAGAAAAGCGGCTGTCATTGTCTGCAGGTGGGAACTGATAAAATCAGCCTTTTAGCTACTCAATTCAACGTTTGAAATCCTCTGCCTTCAGCTTGAGCTCATTTCCATTTATGTACTGTACATAACAGACACAAAATGTTGCCTTAAATTATGGATTACACCTGAGAAAGCTTTTTAATTAATAAAAAAACTGCAGATGTGTCAAATACCTTCATCTAAAGTTGTGGTGTTTTCCTCTCACACTCAAAGATTTTGAAAAAAATAACTCTTTATTATGAAGAGCAGGGGAAATAAGAGTATTATTCAAAATAAATAACAAAAGTTAATGACACGTTTACAGCTTTGCGATAAGATGTATTCATAATTTTAATTTAATGTTGAGTTTGAGTAGTGATCCATGACCTATTTTTCCTATGTATATTAGAAAGATATTTATGTTCTCTTCAAAATAAAAGAGAAATCAGATCACATTATTGAATATTCATTAATCAGTCAGTATAAGACAGTGGTAATAATACAAAATATGAAACAACTGAAACAGTAAAAGACAAAGCTGTGCTACTATGCAAAATAAGTGTAATAGGAAGGTTAATCTAACAATCATTAGATGCTATCTAAATGCCAGGTGGTTTATGGGAGTCACGTCAGTAGAAAGCCTTTTATTTCCTACCATCACAAACATAAATGTCTCAAGTTTGCTGAACTCTTTTTGGACTAACTGGACCATGTGTGGGCCAGTTTGTTTTTGCGACAATCACTCCAGGGGCCTGAGTGATGAACTTTTATACTGAACGTTTGTACTAAGGAGAAATTCTCAAAAAAAAAAAGGTGCACAATTAAAGGCCAGATGTACAAAACCATAAGTGCATGTGTCACTGAACACTTTACCTTCATACTTCCTAATCTGCGGTGAATTGACTGCAGATGATGGTGGATTTTCGCCCAACTATCCCTTAAATGCATATAAGCAACGTACGGAAGGAGTCGTCCCATTCTAAACACTCCAACTGCATTGGAGTGCAGTTAAAAGCTTAACCGGTGTTACAGAGGCACTGCTGATGCATGGTTCTTACATTGCCTGGCTGGTCAATCTAAACCAGCTATTAGGGCATACATCAATGATGCATTATCATGTACCAGCAGGTTAGGAGGATCTCAGAGCACAATGGTCCTGCAGAACCAAGGCTGCTTTCCTTCCATGCAGGCCTTAAGCAGCACTTTATCCAAATGTCTGATGATCTAAGCTTATAAATCTGACTTTTTTGTAATCAAACTGCTGATCTTTCCCCATTTGGTTCAGTTGTAATGAAACTGTCCTTTTGAGAATACATTTATGAATACATTTACTTCTTTGGTTAAAGCTCAATGTATTCTGTAGGTCATTAAAATGGAACTAAATTTGAGCTTAAACTATTTAGGAAAAAACAAATATATCAAGGTTACTACATATTATGATAAATAAAAAGAAACTGAGTCATATTTCAGTTTCATGAGGTGAGTTTTAGTGCCTTTTAGTTTTTTATTTCTTGGCTGAAAACATTTTTGTTGCTGTTAAACATTTCCCAGTGGATCATAACTTTGTGTGAAAAACCATACACTGTCACGAACTTTCACACTGTTCATTTTTGTACATGCTGAGTCATGCTTAATATACAGTGTCACACATTTTTCTATAGTCATGCAATATGGACGATTTGCATGGCCAAATGTTGTGTCCACAGAAAAGTGATGCTGTGGGCTTTGTTATTATTTCATGGACCAATAGAGACCTGTTACTGTATATGTATGGCACGGAGTATGTGGCATTATTCTCACTTTTTTTAACAGAGATCTGGGAATTAGATCTTTCAAAAAACTGTTAGTGCATTACTTTTGTCTTTTAATGATATTGTTCCTTATGGCCAAATTAACAGAAATGATCAACAAAACTAATTTCCATCTATGGCCCTCTTAGGTGTGCTTTTTTTTTAAAGAGTGCACAGCGACCCAAGAGAAGCGTGCCGTCAGTCTTAAGATTATCCTATTGACGTAAAAGCAGAATTAATTTCAAGGCTTTTATTTATAGTTGTAGTGTCAGTGTATATGGAAGTCCTACATTACATCACACAGGGAGTTTTCTATCAAATGTTTGCACTTTAACATAGAAAATCTATAGCAATGACTAGACAAGGATACTTATGATGTTTAGAAATCTTCTACTTCATATCTAAACAAAGAACTTTTGCCAAACAAGTGCATATTTTTCAACTCCTATTTAAAATACAAAGCTTTTAAAAGCTGTATTTATGAGAACATTATGGCACTGAAACTAAATGTTATCTGGGAAAGTCTCATTTAAGATAATAAATGAGAAAGACTCCTTATAAAAATAAAACTGTGTCTTCTATCTAATCAGCCTGATAGATAATGTCATTTTTTTCTATCTACTTATCAGATAGAACAATATTGGATGATAATCATCTTAGTCTTCCACTGTTTTCACAGCCTCTCATTAAAGCCAAACAGGCATTCATTTTCTTCCTTCATATACCAGTGGGTGATATTTACATTTATTTATTTTGCATACAAACTAATATAATTACGATCCTTCTCTGTAACCAAAGTAAGACATACGCACTTAAAGATTGGGATATTGGGTTTTAATCAGTCCGCACAATAGCGGGATTTCTTCCATTCTCAAAGTGATGAAGCAAACGTTGAATGTTGGTATTTTCCTGAATACTTCATTAACCGGTTCAATAGGTCCAAATTAATGTTCACTTCTTGCTCTGCCACTGACAGCTATGTCTATCACAGAGGAACAAAGCACCAAAAGAACATTAAAATGTAATGAGGGATCCGCCTGACATGGATTAGTTAGCTGAAATTTGCAACTTTTAAAATGAATCATGTTTTAATGTCTCCCCATGACTTGTGTATAATAAAAACCTCCATCTTGCAAGAAGTTACACCTAAATATATCTATATATAATAAAATATCTAAAGATTTCTCTTTGTTTTGCACAAGAAGAGAATCTGTTTAATACATAAGATGTTAAGCTGCTGCCTGACCTCAGTTATTATTCCCCATTGATTGCTTATGCAGTCAATAGCGTACACCTTAATTAAGTTGAAAGTATTTGCATCACAAAGCACTCTCAGGACAGTTGACCTTTAATTTCAGCAGAAACAAACAGCTCAAATCCCCTGAAATTATGTTGTCTTTTACTTATTCGCTGACTCACGTCGTACGTGTCTCTGATCCCTGGAGTGACACAACAGTAGACTAAAGCTGTTTAATGCTAGTGTGAAAAAGCAAACATATAAACACATCCTACTCAATTTAGTTTTTGGAGTTGTGCAGATCTCTCTTTATAAGTCTATTTTCTTCCTTAATACCCAGCACTTTGCTTTGAAAACTTCTCCCTCGTTAGACATTTTTCAGTTTATTCTGCCTCTGTCTCATTCCATTTAAAAGAGCTAACCATCACATTTTGGAGTTAGATCACCTAAAAATCTTGCTATTATAAAATATGTAATAAAACATTTTTTTTATGCTTATTATGGCAGTTTAAACACATCTTTCGGGCACAAAAAGAGCCTTGATTTACACTTAAACCCCTAAAGAAGAAAGGCACTACTTTTTTAGTTGATGAAATCCCATCTAAAATCATACAGTGCAGAAATAATAAGTTATCTTACAAAATGCTGGAGAAGATTCTCAGTCATCCAGGTCATAGTCAATCCAAAAAAGTAAAAAGAAAAAAGTTAAAAAACAAACTACTAGACTTTGTTTTCCCAGTTTGAAGATGTTTTGCTTCCCCTCCAGGAATCTTTTTCAACATTGAACATTCTGGTCCTCAAAAAATATCCTTTGTCCATAAGGTGTAGATGTACAGCTGAGTCTTATCTGGAGGAGGCATTCCTTACTGCATTGAACTGCATATACCAGAATGTTTTTGAGGACCAGAATGTTCACATTTTGGACAAGGAACACAGGTGGTTTAAATGGGGTGTGGAGGAAGCCATTAATGTTAAGAGAGAAAAACCAACCTTAAACACAGGGGGTGGTCTCAGTTTTCAGCTCTCAAAAACCTACAACGCAGCGATAGAGTTGATTCCTTCCCACTATCATCTCAACCCCCATCCCCATGCAGGAGACCAGACCATCTCGCTTGGTCAGCCAGACCAACAATGCCCCTAAAGACTCCCCTTTCAGAGGCATGGGCCAGTATCGGATATTGCATGCTAACAAAGATCTCAACGACTTCCCATTCCTAAGGGGCGGACCCGTTTTTCTGCTTCAATTTGCATGTTTTCCAAGCCAAAACCAGCCTTTGTTTGGGCTACTCTATAAAGCTTGATACTCGACGCTAACTCTGACATTTGTAATTGAAAAAGCTTCCTGGAGAGAAGCGAAATGTCTTCAAACTTCATACAAAATCCAGTGGATTGTTTTTAAACTTTTTTGGAATCATCTTACAAAAGTTTTCATTTTCTATGCATCGTCCATCGGCTCAAAACATCTGCAGATGTCTATAGATCAGATGTTATAGTAAATCAGTAGGTGTTCACTACAAAATTTCCTCCTGGGCTTTTACCAACAATAATTAGCTGCAGGAGTGCCTTGTTTTTTTCTCAGTGTCTGAGCAAAATGAATGACAGATTGTATATGTATATTTCAAATACCGTTCCAAACACCAGATGTGTTGCAGAGTTTGAGTGGCAGGACAGCCTGTGCCTTTGGAATAATGTCTGACAGCAACATTTTTGTATTGCTGTATTTATGATTAAAAAGGCAGCCTGATTATGACCAAGTGGTATTGAATATACAAAGGAAGGAAAGACTGGAACAAGAGACAGACTGTTTCACCAACAATAGCTCTTTAGGTAAACCAACAATTAACTATGGTGGTGAAAATGATCTATCTAGGGATTAAAACTGACTGCGTTTGAAAAATAAATAAATTTTAGGCTTTTTCCATACGGATAAAAAAAACAACTCAAAAATGTTGAGAAAAATCAAACAATGTCTTATAACAATAGTTATTATAATCATGTGATTTATTGGGTAGGGTTTTGTTTGTGTGTTGTAGCAGCTTTTACATGTCAAGGAAGTTCTTTCAATTAAAAATATGCTGAAGACACAGAAGCAGGGCCCCCCTATACCTCATATGACTGAGGCCAAAACTGTCGGCTGCTCTCAACAGCCTAATGCAACATAGAGCTATTCTGTCCCTGACTATGTATGGAGACACATATACCTACAGAAGTTATCAGCTAATAAATGTATAGTTAGGCTGAGCATTTGACTAACTTCATCTTGGACAGTTGTCTCATTATATGCAAATTTGCTCTGAACTTCCATATCAATACATTTTTGCACCATTTTTTTTCTTTTCTCCCACACTATTTACATTTGATCACATTTGACTTTGGGAATGGGAATGCTCATTTACTGTCTGGAAAGCTGTACTAAATGAAATTTAGTTTTGTGTACACTTTGTGTATATAAAATGACAATAAAAGTTGTCTAAATAATCTATATCTATTTTATTGGACATGTGCTTTTTATATCTTTTTAATTTTTAAAGCTAAAGTGTGTAACAATTACAGGGATATACAGTCAGAAATGTAATATATTATACATAACTATGTTATTTATCATCATCTACGAGCTCAGCCTCTTGACCTTAATATTTGCGTTGCCTTAGAATTCGTTATTTATAATTACATAGGAGCGGGTCTCGCAGCCATGGAGGCAGACATCTTTGCGCTACGGCAGCGCAGAGCTAACAAACTAGCGATTGTGAGATCGCCCATTACGCTCGAAAGTAACTACGGCAAGTTGAGAGAGATGAACTGAGACGGTACTGAACAATAGATGGCAGTATTAAAATTATCTATGTAAACAAACCTCATCACTTGAGAAGGTAGGTGATGCGGACGTCGCGGAAGACATTTTGTCCCGTAACGCACGCCATACTGTTGGGGGGGAGAAGCGGTGGGGGCGAGATGTTCATGTTGCTGCGGTCTGCAGTCTGGACGTTAGATGTCGCTAAAAATTACACACTGTAGCTTTAATCTTGGAAAGTTGTCTTATTATGTGCAAATTTGCTCTGAACTTCCATATCAATGCATTTTTTGCACCATTTTTTTTCTTTTCTCCCACACTATTTACATTTGATCACATTTGACTTTGGGAATGGTTGTGTTCATTTACTGTCTGGAAAGCTGTACTAAATGAAATTTTGTTTTGTGTACACTCTGTGTATATAAAATGACAATAAAAGTTGTCTAAGTAATCTATATTTTATTGGACGTGTGCTTTTTATATCTTTTTAATTTTTAAGTTAAAAATAAATGTTAAGTTAAGATTGACTAATTAATAAATCATAAAAAGACACATCTGCAGACAGTGAGATAAAGAAATTAATGCTTTACCTAAGTGAAATTTAATCAGAGTAAAGCAGTGACTTTTAAACTTTCTTTTAAAATTCTGTCTACATACATTTAATAAAAATATAGTTCAGAAATCCTTTTAAATGTATGACTTGGGTTGAATGATCTTACATTGTGTGATTTTGGTGCATTCCTCCACACAGAACAGATGTATCTGAGTTGTAGGACTTTTTGCTCACACAGACCCTCTCAGCTCTGTCTCTGAGGTTTAGTGACGCTTACTCCGTTTCCTGACACTCTCTGTTTAGAGTCACTATTAGGAAAACCTATTTGGTCAGATGCTCTAACCTTCAGAGCTGTTTTCAGGTCTTTTTCCTTTATTCTATTCTCATGTTTCTTACTGGAAAGTCTATCTGTTTTGTGAAATGAAGCAAAACCCCTACACAACATATTGCTACCCCCTTCATTGTTCACAAACAGTCTCACCAGTTTTTCCTTTATACCCATAAACGTTATGATGGTTTAAGCAGAACCGTATAACTTTTAGCTAAAGATGTCCTGATACAAATTTTTTATTTCATATAGGAAATCATTATTATTGCTTCTAGTATTGACTGAACTATTATTGACTCGATACCATATAAGCATGAATCACGCAGACATTATTAATCATTCTGTAGTGTAGAAGTGTTAGGAAAGGCTTTATTTAGTCATATTACTCAAACAGAGAACAAAAGTAGAGAGCAATAGGTATGAAAACAACTTTTAAAAAAAATTAGCCACTTAGGGCGCTATACTCATAACTTCCAGGTTTGGCGACCCTGAAAGTTGACAATACTGACTGTTGCAAAATGAAACTGTCTCCCTCACCCATTCAGGGAAAGATCTCTGATATATTCTCAGGAAATATATCACAATTTAGTATAATACTCAGGTGAAAATTTATGCAGTGTTGTTTTTAGGCATTATAATGAAATCACAGCTATCCCTACATTTAAGAATTTAGCGTAACACAGGCACTGAATGTGTTGCAATCTGGAAGGTAGGTACGGTAAATAAAGTACTATGCAGTCTCTCTTTATTCTAAGATATGGCAAATAAAAATGTAAATTGATCATCCTACCTGATCTGAAATGGCGTTAATTTTTTTCGGATATAAGGTCGGGTATCAGTTTTTACAGTCAATGCTGATAATGTACAGTAAGGAAACCGGGATAACACTGTCAGTGTCGTAGCATTATTAGAATAAAAAGTCAAATGTTTGGAGGAGGTATTTAACCAGTGAGCCTCATTCAACTAAATCTCACAGTTTCAGTTCTTGGTATTTAATAAAAGCTTTCCTTTTCCTAGGCAACTCAAACAGGAGCTTGTTATTAAACTCTGATGTCCTGAATGCATTTAACATTCCCAGTATCATTTCATGCTGGCAACATTTTTTAGATAATCGCTATTTTGTGCTGTATTTAAATGCAGCATAAAATGAACACAATGAAAGCTAAAATATGATGCATAGAAGTCCACTTTCTACCAACTGTGAAAACAATATTAGAAACGAATGCTTTGATGCTTTGTTTTTGTTAATCCAAATATATTCTGCAAAGATTTGCAGCAGAAGCTTTTCAGTGAACATAAGAATCATGAAAGAATGAGACAGAAAATAGCCCTACCCCCTTCATCTCTATTGCTCCTTATGCTTGGCTTAACAACAAAGCCAGGTAACAATCAGTCTCTCTTTATACTGTCTATTAGAAAAAAAAAAATCTGCATAAAACTAGAGTTCTAAATAATCTGTAGCTGAATATTACTCACTTCCAGACAGTATAGGTTCCCTTTATTCCATCTGGTACCACCTGCTTTTCTCCAGCTTGTGGGTAGTCTAATTGTGCCTTTTCTCATGCAGTCTCTAATCATCAGCCTCCATCAACTCACCATGTAACAAAAGAGAAAAAAGCAACATGAGGGGCAAGTGCAAGGTTTGTGGCAGCCTGTGTGTCAGTGAGCAGCTGGAGGAGCTCAACCCACAGCAACATCTGCGACTAGTGTGGTCACGCTGTTCTCATTCCAACAGGGAGAAGTTCTTAAGCAATTTAGGAACAACATTTTGGAACAAAACTCTAATCTAGATCAGATTTAGTCTAAATCTAGACTTAACTGCAGTGTTAGATTGTGGGTCCTTATGTTTTAATGTCAGATCTAGAATTGTTTTTTTTAAATATGGATTAAACTCCTGGGAGACTAATTGTGTGGCAGTTATCAAGCTAAAATAGTCTTATAGAATAGATCTAAATCAGTGAATAAATGTAGCTGGATTTTGTTCAACATTCTGTCGCCTCAATTATTTCCAAGTTTTCTTGAAAGACAACTCTCTCAGGCAGAGATTTTCAGCTATATGTCACTACACTACTTAGCTATTTCTATTGGCACCCCTGGGAAAGAGGTGTGAAATGTCTTTAAATTTCCTGTGACATACTTTTCCAACAAATGAAAAAGGAGAGAAGCATATAAGCAGTGAACAGTTAAGCATTATTTTACACTCAACTCTGATTGAAGACAATGAAAGACAACTGTGACCTAAAAACTGAATATTTCTTTGCTAAAATTTGACAGTCTGAAGTCAAACGAAAGTAACAATGAAAGGAAAGTCCAGGATAATCATAAACGTTGGATTACAAGCTTCCTGGAGGGGAAGCGAAATGTCTTCAAACTTCATACAAAATCCAGTGGATTGTTTTTAAACTTTTTTGGAATCATCTTACAAAAGTTTTCATTTTCTATGCGTCGTCCATCGGCTCAAAACATCTGCAGATGTCTATAGATCAGATGTTATAGTAAATCAGTAGGTGTTCACTACAAAATTTCCTCCTGGGCTTTTACCAACAATAATTAGCTGCAGGAGTGCCTTGTTTTTTTCTCAGTGTCTGAGCAAAATGAATGACAGATTGTATATGTATATTTCAAATACCGTTCCAAACACCAGATGTGTTGCAGAGTTTGAGTGGCAGGACAGCCTGTGCCTTTGGAATAATGTCTGACAGCAACATTTTTGTATTGCTGTATTTATGATTAAAAAGGCAGCCTGATTATGACCAAGTGGTATTGAATATACAAAGGAAGGAAAGACTGGAACAAGAGACAGACTGTTTCACCAACAATAGCTCTTTAGGTAAACCAACAATTAACTATGGTGGTGAAAATGATCTATCTAGGGATTAAAACTGACTGCGTTTGAAAAATAAATAAATTTTAGGCTTTTTCCATACGGATAAAAAAAACAACTCAAAAATGTTGAGAAAAATCAAACAATGTCTTATAACAATAGTTATTATAATCATGTGATTTATTGGGTAGGGTTTTGTTTGTGTGTTGTAGCAGCTTTTACATGTCAAGGAAGTTCTTTCAATTAAAAATATGCTGAAGACACAGAAGCAGGGCCCCCCTATACCTCATATGACTGAGGCCAAAACTGTCGGCTGCTCTCAACAGCCTAATGCAACATAGAGCTATTCTGTCCCTGACTATGTATGGAGACACATATACCTACAGAAGTTATCAGCTAATAAATGTATAGTTAGGCTGAGCATTTGACTAACTTCATCTTGGACAGTTGTCTTATTATATGCAAATTTGCTCTGAACTTCCATATCAATACATTTTTTGCACCATTTTTTTTCTTTTCTCCCACACTATTTACATTTGATCACATTTGACTTTGGGAATGGGAATGCTCATTTACTGTCTGGAAAGCTGTANGGCTTGCTAACCGTTACTGGCAAACACTCTGGCACTGGAGTGAAGCCCTCCGCCTCCTTAAGTACAGATCTCCTGATGAGCAGATGGGAGACAGGTGGTGTGGTCGGCTCAGGCTCCAGGAGATCTCGTACGCCCTCTGGTGGAGAAAGTGGACAATCCTCCAGATCCCAACAGTCTTCAAACTTCAAAACAAAGTCCAGTGGGTTTTTATTTTTTTTATTTTGTATCAGATGATGCCCTTTCTGAACTGTGCTCTGCACATTGAATAAAATGTTAGTCTTAACACTGAGGTTTATTAGAAACCTATACATGCAGACCGATATCTGCATTTTGACTAATATCACCCACAGGAAGACATCAATTCAGCTTAATCCTCCCCTCTCCATTTTGTTTTGTAGTGAATAGAAAGCAGTCATGACACCAGCATAAAGCGACTGTGCACCATGTTTTGTCAGAAATGTAGTGATCATAGTTATTTTTGCAAATTCAGCGATTTCATGGTCACGAAGAAATACATTGTATTGTAATAAAAAGCTTTAAAGATTTGAAGGACTGCACTGTGGCTCTCATTTTACTTCCTGGGGCGACAGTAGCGTTGGATGTAGGAGTGTGCCCTGAAATCGTAGGGTTCACGGTTCAAGCCCCGACTCCGACTTTCAGTGTTGTTGTGTCCTTGGGCAAGACACTTCACCTGCATTGTCTACTGATGGTGGTCAGAGGGCCCAGTGGCGCCAGTGTACGGCAGCCCCGCTTCTGTCAGTGAGCCCCAGGGCAGCTGTGGCTACAATGTAGCTTGCCACCATCAGTGTGTGGGTGAATGAATGTAGTGTAAAGCGCTTTGGTCAAGTCTTCTGACTTGAATAAAGGCACTATATAAGTACATGCCATTTACCATTTCCTGGTTGAGAGTGTTTCTTTTTACAAATTAGCTGTGTAGCTCAGCCGTTGTATGGGCGTCCTTTTGGTTTTAGAGCGGGTTTATTGCTAAAATGTCATAGGTACAGTAATAGCAATAATAAATAGAGAAAAGTATTGGAAGTGTCCAGGGAAGTAATTCTATGTGTATGTTTAATTATTGTACCACGTCCATAGTGGTGTGGACACACCACATGACACTGATGAGGGGGATCTGAATCAGAAAAGGATGTCTAGATTTATGTTTTTATTTTTCCCTTTGGAAGTCATTGTTTTTTTCTTTCTTTCCCAATTTAGGATTTCCAAAACAATCTTTATTAATGTGAAACAGTTTCTTATCCAAAAACAGGGGAACATTTCTAGATCTGATGGTTTAAAACAGCCACCTCATTTTGGTAAATTCTCACCTATTTTGCATACCCAAATGGAAAAGCAAATAACTTAGGTACTCTAAGCCCAAATGGCATGTGTGATACAATATTTGAATGCTAACAACCTCTAGTTTCTGGATGTATACATAAAAATTGGGTGTGTAAAACAAAGCCCAAGCTGCATCAGTTCAAACATGACTCAAAGCTGTGTTTTTTTTTTAATTCTTGAAAATAATAGTTCTTTTTTTTTAACAGTGCTAATAAAGACATGCTTGCTTGTTGTGGCTGCTTTGTCATGTTTACATTTTGACATGCTGCTATATGCGTCTTAATTGTGCTTTGGTGCTTGCTGTGTCCATAAAATTGTAAGGGTTTGGTTGAGGTTTTGAGGACCCAAATGCAGAGGCGAGGAGGCAGAGGTGATTTCTTGTAGTTTTAATTGAGTTCTCACAGGCAACAGAGGCAGGAATACAAAAACCCAACATGAAAATGAAAAACAAACCAGAACGATGGAGACGACAGGGAAAACATGCAAGAGGAGCCTAACCTGACAACAGCCAGATGTATCTGGCTGTTGTCAGGTTAAGAGGAGCCAGGGAAAACTGGGAAACCAGCACTGAGGAACTGCACAGGGAGAGTATTTATGGGAGACTAAACAAAGACAGGACTAATGAGCTGATTGGGAGCAGGTGTGAACAGAGGCTTCTAGAAGGAGCTTGGGAAAAGGAGACCAACACCAAATAGGGCAAGCAAAGAAAAACATAAGAACTCAAATACATCCAGAAAACACCAATAAAGGTAGAAAACACAGAAAACCATGGATCAAAGTCAAACTGAAAACTCACAGAAAACTTTACAGAACCAAGACCGTGACAAAAATGAACTTGGTGGTTGAATTGTGAAGAATCTAAGCTTTCCAATGATGTTTAACATGTCTATATTGGTAAACATTTTACCGATGTAATTTTCATGCATTCTGAGTAATTAGTTGAAAATGCTTTTAAACGGGTCGCCGGCGACCCAGTGAGTTTTGAGAGGATAATGATCTTGTAGAAATCTCAAAATACTGTTTTTACTTTCAGCATGACAGTGAATTGACCAAATCTAACTGAAATTTTTTGCTAAAAACGAAAACAGCTTTTCTTTGTTTCCCAAATCTAAGTATACAGTATAACCTTTTGCTAAAGAGAAGATCTGTACGATTTAGAAAGTTCAGGCAAAGGGAAAATTTGAGGTGCAAACATATGCAGGCAGTATAATCAACTCAACTAGATATAAATGTGAACTTATCTTCTCATGAAATAAAGTTTTGGAAGAAATTAGCAGAAAGGCAATTCTGTTTCAGGAAAACTGTGCTAGATCACAATTTTATTCTGCAGGTCAAGTTTATCAGTGAAAACCAAAAACCAACCGCTTTTGTTTGGAATGCTTTGTTATCAGCTCTTTTTTCACACAGAAATACATACATGTCCAAAGAAGTCCTAGTAAATAAATATACCACTTTCTGGCTGATGAAACAGTCAAATGGATTCATCAGAGACATGTAATACTTCACACTTTGATCAACACTCAGTTGTTTTTGTACCTGTGCAATTTAAGAGAGTAATTGTTTGATTACAAATATACCTGCATTGTTTGGTGGTTGAATCTTCTCCATTCCTCCCACTGGGATTTCATCATGTAAAGTGCTTAATCTAACACATAAATTCCTTGTTCAGGGAAAATGAGCTAAAAAAAAGATATAAATAAACAAAGGGCAACGCCTCCTCCCATCACACTTCCCTCTAGTATCACTTTGCTTTCCAGGCGCTAGGCCTCTCCAAGGAGCGGAAGCATTAAACGGGGATGAAACTAGACTTTAAGTCTGGCTGTTAGTGAGAGCAAACCCTGCTCCTCCTACGCTTCACACCAAACACACAACAAATAGGATCTAATGAACCACCATCTGGCGCTCCAGCGGACCTGGGAGCCTGCCCTGTACAGGGATTCTCACTAACACAGCATCCCATGTGGCTTCAGCACCAAAATACAAATTCTTAAATCTTATTCTGAGCTTGATTTGAAACATTGGCAAAGCTAGTGAAAAAAAGGCTTATTTTATTGTGTAAAAAATGTAAGATTTAGTATATTCTGTCAGTTTTTGTGTTTGCGTCTGTGGCAGCAACTACAGTGTCTGGAATCAAGAGCTTCTTTATGTGTCAGCCTTGTGTTAATGTATTTATAGCACTTCTGAATATCCATTTATTCGTCTGTGCAGGTCAAAAAGGGCAGGTAATGGCAATGTGCACTTGTGTTCTAATGAAAACCCTGAAATGAATTTCTCTTTGTGCACAAAAGTAAAGTGATGAGAGATCACGATACAGACGCCTGAAAAACTTTGCTTGCACAATAGGTCTAAATCAACACACAAAGGCTGCACATTGTGCTGGGGAGATGTGAATGATAACACAAATGAATAGCAATTGAAAGGTGTGAATGGCATCTCTGATTAAAAGCAAACACACTGAGAGGCAAATAATCTTTAGATCCAGACTATTCATACCTATTTGAGTTGGGCTTTCTCGTTGCTTTCTTATTAGGCTAAGGCTGTTAGACGCAGCAGTATTTTATTTTAATTATTTATTATTTTTGATCAGAGCTAGAGAGACCTTTTTTGTTATCCTTAGTGCTCTGGAGCAAATTTACTCCCTCTTTGGAGTGGGGTCTGTTGTCACCTTCTGAGCTCAACTGATGGTGGGTTTCCACGGCGACCAAGGCGTGAAATGCGCCCAGTAGCCAGTTGGTACTGTAAAGTATGAGAGTCTGTCTGAATCCTTTGTCTGCTCACAGAAGCATGTCTGGCTATCAGCAACATGTAGGTTATTAAAGACATATACACTACCAGCAAATGTTTTAGACAATCCCTCTGCCCTCAGAACTGTCTAAAAAATTTGTGGAATGTATTCCATATAACAGGCTAGCATTATACATTTCCTTAAAATTTTTATGAGGCATGTCCATGACACACATATCCTGTTCCAGCAACCCCAAAGGTTTAATAATGAATTTAGAACTCATTGTCATGTTCAATATATCAGTTTGACATCGACATTTGAGCTTGAAATGGTGCACTATGTTGTTGGAAGTAGCACATTTTGGTCTTGAAAAGATTAATATGGTCATAAAAAAGTTGTTCACAATTCTCTTATAATGATGCTCAACAAAATATCTAAATACCACCATTCTGGAAAGAAACTCTTAAAAGCACAAAATGCTGTCCAATGTCTTTATTTTTTATTGTTGGACCCTGCTCTATAAAACCAAATGACGGTTATTTGATAAAATTGGAGTAGATCAGTTTTTGAAATGCTCATTCTATTTTGTTTGCTTTAGCTTTTGCAGCAAGATGCCGCATAACTTCTAGAGCAAGGGTGTTAAACTGGTTCCAGAAAGGGCCGTGTGGCTGCAGGTTTTTTTTCCAACCAAGCAATAGCACACCAGACTCCATTCATCTCATCAAGTGAGTCCAATCTGAACATGATGACTTGATGAGATGAATGGAGTCTAGTGTGCTACTGATTGGTTGGAAAGAAAACCTGCAGCCACACGGCCCTTTCTGGAACCAGTTTAACACCCCTGTTCTAGAGTCTGTTGTGGAGAGGGTGATTCCTTTTGCCATCATCTGAAGGGGTATTATCAGAGCAGATGAGTAAATGAAGATTATAGACAATGAGCATCCTCTTCAAACAACTCTAAAACATCAGAGTTTAAGTAAAAGTCTTCTTCAGATCCAAGGCAAGACAGATTGTAGAGGATCTTTTCTGTCAACAACTATCAACATCTACTAATCTGATGTCCTTAAGAATTAATGGAGTATTTTTGGATTTAACTGAACTGAATGTTACCATTCCTCATGCTTTCATACTGCCTTAAATGCAGGTCTATATTTGACATAATGAAATGGATTCTGTGGAACAAATTCTGTCACCTCTTTACATTATTTGTGTTGCTTTGGCAGAGTACTTAGCTAAGTACTTCTGGATCAGATAAGGATATTTAGATAGTTTCAAGAATTAAGTCTATAACTAGGCGGCTTATGGTGGCTGGAAGTTGGAGTAGGTCTGCTTGCTTGACTCTGATATTCTTTTTTTTTTGGAAACTTTAATTTCTCTGTTTGAGGATCAGAGAAAGAGGAAAGAGTTGAATCCTGTTCACATCATGGGAGAACAAGTTGAGGTGGTGGAGGAGTATTTATACTTTCATGATACATGCACAACACACTTTACTGCAGACAAAACAATGAAGCTGTCTACAAGAAGGGACAGAGCAGACTGTACTTCCTAAGGAAGCTAGGTCCTCAAACTTACCACGTGGTATGGATGTCTACAAGGTCTTTTTGATGCCCTCATCTATGGTCATGAGCTTTGGGTCATGACAAAAAGAATGAGATCCCGGATACAAGGGGCCAAAATTAGTTTTCTCCGCAGTGTGTCTAGGCCAATTCACAACACATGTCATCTCAAGGCACTTTACAGTTCACCAGATCATACAGTCAAATTGATTCAAAGTTTTCTATCTAAGAAAAACCAGTTGATTGCATCGACTCATTGACTCAAATGCAATCCCTCACACTAAGCATGCTTGTAGCGACAGTGGAGAGGAAAAATTCTCTTTTAACAGGAAGAAACCTCCAGCAGAACCAGGCTCAGTGTGAGCGGCCATCTGCCAAGGCCGACTGGGGTTAAAGGAGACAGAAGCAGAGATATAAAAGGAAATAAAAGGTGTTGATGGCAGCAGCACACCTCTCCAAGGTGGTGTTACAGCAAAACGGGAAAGGACGAGGCAGAGCTACTATGAGAAAAGGCAGAGAGAGCATAACATTAGAGCTTGAACTAACACATTCTGCAGAGTGGAAAAATAGAGATAGAATGAAGCAGAATGATGAAATAGGGGTCCCTATGTTCTCCAGCAGTCTAAGCCTATAGCAGCATAACTATAGAGATACTGTAGCTCAAGATAACCTGAGCCAATCTAACTATAAGCTTTATCAAAAAGGAAAGTTTTAAGCCTAGCCT
>NW_015150648.1:462777-487773 GCF_000732505.1 Cyprinodon variegatus
ACGTCCGTTTTGTTTGCATTCAGAAGCAGAAAGTTAAGAGTCATCCAGGTTTTTATATCTTCAAGACATGCCTTTATGTGCCATGAGATAAGGTCAGGAATTCAGTCATCCGGCGGGGACTCGTGAGTAGAACCGCTGGTCGTCCCAGTCGAGAGGAGTGGGTTGTGGTGGCTCGTGGCATTTGGTTAGGATGCCTCCTGGAGGCATCCCTGGTAAGGTGTTCCGGGCAAGTCCCACCGGCAGGAGACCCAGAGGGAGATCCAGGACATGCTGGAGGGACATGTTTCTTGGCTAGCTTGGGAACGCCTTTGGGATTCCCATGGAGGAACTGGCCTAAGCGACTTTAGAGAGGGATGTCCGGGCCTCCCTACTGAAGCTTCTACCTCCGTGACCCCGGATACGAGGAAGAGGAGGGATGGAGTACACAGCTTGCTTATACATACTGTGGGACAACATGCTGTGAGGAGTCTCTTTGCTCTTTTTGTTGCCTGGGATGTGACTTTTTTATTTATATTTTTATTTTTTTTAAACCCCCAGCTCAGCATGGGCTCTAATGAACTGCTTATTGTCTCTGTGTAAGTGCCTGCTGTTGATTAACTGCAGTCATGGCTACATAAGTCATCATCCTGACTTCCCAGGTCTTGCCAGCTGGTTTTTGCTTAGTCCCTCCTCCTATTAGGAAATTCTTCTCTAGGCTTAATGTGTCTTCTGAGCACTGGGCGTAGATGTAAGTCCATGTATATGGGCATTCCTCCAAATGCTTCAGAAAAATAATCATACTGTAAGCAATATAGCTTCAGATAATCCAGCTTTAATTTGTCTTAGCTGATTAACATTAGGTTTTATATTTGCTATCTGTTTGCTAAAGCTTTCCCATGGAGCTTTGTTACAGCTCAGCAAACGTAAAAGAATTAGTATGCTGCATTACAGTGTAATTGATCTGACTGCAACAGGGAAAAACCCTTTCTGTCTCACCCAGACAACTTAGATCAAGGCAAATCAAGGGATCTGGGTGCAGTTAGGACATCGCTTTGTTGTGCCTGTCACTTCGTTTTTTGGTTACGAAATAAAGATGAAGAGCAAAGGGAGTTATTTAATGCTGGATTATTCACAGAAATACTTAGGTCAATTATATCACAGGAATATTTCCCTCCCTCTGGTAAACTATATTCAACCAAATTCATGGTTCAGCAATTTTATAAAACCAATAAAACTGCTGAGACAAAGCAGTCTTTTACAGTGTGAAGTTTCCTCATGTTTATTGGCTTTGTTCTGAATCACTGGAGCTCAAACATGATGGCTCAGAGGCTCTGCAGGTGTGAGATGGGTTCTGCAGAGAAAATTAGGGGTTGCTTCAAATCAGCTGGATTTTATTAGCATCCTGTTTTAATCATCCTGTTATTTGTTCCTCCTGTCCTACAGTGCACTTTATTGGAAGTGTTTTAGTATGCCCTCTGGGCAGCTCTTTCTGTGCACTAAGACAACAGATTTACACATAATGTATTATGAATAAAAATCAGAAGTAATGTCCTGCAAGTGTAAAACAGTGCTTAAAATAATAAACCTTTATTATATTATTTTATAATGATAGAGTTACACTTGTTTAAACATTCCTATTGAACCATTTTACATGCACTTGGTAAAAAATAATTTTGCATTCATTGAACGGCTCACCATGCTCAGTTCAAAGTTTGATGCAATATTATATAATTTAACTGATCATACATTTGTCTAAATAATTGATTGCACCAGAAACTTAGACTTAATTGTCTAGAATACCAACCTTAAAGTCTTGTGAGTCAGGATCTAGTCAGCCTTAAGATTTTACTTGTGGGGTTAGGAACTCATTAAGATAAATCTCAATGTCTATCGGTGAAATTTTAAAATCAACAGGAACATAACAGTTGAAACAGATGTTAGATTTTCTCTTGTTTTGTTTTTTTTCATAACACATTTAACCCTAAACTGTCATGAAGAACGTATATCTGACTTCTAAGTGGACTGCTCAGTAAAAAAGGTTTTACCTCTAGAAAGACATCAAGCTTTTGCATTTACTCCAAATGATTTTAAATTAATGAGTGAATGAATGAATGAAAGGAATTTAGTTCAGATAATTAAATAATCTCAGTGGCGCAGTGGGTAGCACTTCCTGCCTTGCAGCAATTCTCTTTCTGCATGGAGTTTTCATGTTCTCCCTGGGCATGCGTGGGTTCTCTCCAGGTACTCTGGCTTCCTCCCACAGTCCAAAAACATGACTGTTAGGTTATTTGGCTTCTCTAAATTGTCCTTAGGTGTGAGTGTGTGTAAATGGTTGTTTGTCCTGTGTGTCTCTGTGTTGCCCTGCGCTGGACTGGCAACCTGTCCAGGGTGTACCCCGCCTCTTGCCCATTGACTGCTGGAGATAGGCACCAGCACCCCTCGCAACCCCAATTGGGACAAGTGTGTAAGATAATGGATGGATGGATGGATGAATTAAATAATAAAAATAATATATTAATCAATTTAAGAAAATATTTCAGGGCCATATTCCGGTTTGGTTGTTGTATAAATATTACTGCGCATGCCCAACATTTCGTTGCCTTTTTTCGCCTATTTTTGCTTTGGCACCACAGCGCCACTTACAGGCCTGGCATACATTTTGCAGCGTTTTCATGCATTCATGTGGTCGATCACATTTTTTTTTACGTCTCCGTTTTTAAGACTTTAAGCGTTTCGTGTTCGTTTTGACTTCGTGTGGACGGGGCCTTAAAATAATGAACTACAAATATTTGGACCTCAGAAAACACAATGGACCAACACCAGCAGACAACGTAGCTGCCCAAACCATCACTGACGTGGGAAATTTCCCACAACACTTCAGGTAATGTGGACTCAGTTTCCAAATTTTAAGTGAAAGGAGGAATTTTGACAACTGAGCAAAAGTCTTAGCCTAGTAAACTAACTCCACCCGCAAGTGGCCAAAATCATTTAGTCTAGTTTATCAGGCTACAAAATTCTAGTTATTTTCCTTAGACCATATAAGTTGATTCTGACCTTATCATCTACATATCAAATATAAATTACAGTTTCAGTTCCAAATACATTTTATTAATTTGAACAAAAATAGATCCTAATGAAATAAAAATGTCAGTATATGTAGCCTGAGATCTGACACTGATTATTGATTTTTGATCTACAGCAATTAAATTTTTCAAGGTATTTCTGGCTTTTTCGGATTGACAGGCTGTGAACCATTACACAGAATTTTTCTGTGGAAGTCTGTGGGAAAAATTTGGTGGATTCAAAAGGGGGGATATTCCACAAAAGATTAGTTTATGTCTGACTCATGCAGGTCTGCACAATACAATGAGTTGGCATAAAACCAAAGTTACAGTAACAGGATATAATGAGGTTAGAAATAGCCAAGTCCAACCATCTATGACTCTTCCAGAATTAGTGTTAGGTCAGCAGACTCCCACTCAGCACCCGGTCCACTGAACGGGCCCAGGGATAAAGAAAGTAACTTGTGGAGACAGTTGGGAGAGAAAAGTCGATGTTCTGTTGTGATCAGGCATCACAGGGCACCCACCCTCCTCAGCCAAATCCCAGAAAGAGCCCGACAGAGATGGCAGAAAGGAGATGGGAGGGAGCGGACAACCACTTAGTATTCCCGCTCTGAGCCACTTTAGACTTTTAGGAGGATGACTTTGCTCTCATTCCTACTCACTGTTTCTTTCTCTCTGTGTCCTTTTTTGCCTTCTGGGTCCTTGCACTGCAAACCAAAGCACAAAAATTAGCTAATGTCTGCACAAACACAATGACCTCACCGGCAAAGAAAGACAAAGCAGCAGTGAAGTAATTTTTTAGAGATTAGAACGTTAGATTTGAACAGTGACACATTGTTTATTTCATGGTACAGACAGACTGTTCTCTTTTCAAATGCTCTTAATGCTTTAATGTCTCTTTAAAAAGGATATGCACAATGCCTTCTTTAAACTTTGTAACCTGAAATCTCAATTTGTTTTCACACAAATTCCTTAATGTTACGTTAATCAGAGAGATGTAAACTCTAAAAGATACCCTCCATCTAAAATATAGCATCCATCTAGAAGGATGACATCTATGGATAGATTGAATAGAACAACACTATTTGGGATTTTAATGTGTTTCCAGTCCAGATTTAACACATGCTTGTTTCCAAAATAATAATTCACCCTCCAACAAAGCTTTAACCAGAATGGTTTCATAACCAAGATATGTTAATCATACTCCAACAGCCTTTATATTGACCGGCTCTGAGGCTAATAGAGCACATGTATTGTTGTAACACCTTGTGCCAATTGTGCCACAAAGAATTAGAGCAAACCTGAATACAAAACAGGGGTATCCTCATATAAGGTGTGTTGCTCCTAAACGTACAAGCTCCTAAATGGGTTCTAGATGTGATTCAACCCAGATCTGATATTAAATAGCTGAATCACCTTAATAGAATCCTTTTGATGCAGGGGAGCATCAAATCTGTGATGATCTCCCATTTCAGGTTTCCCAGACTCAGCCTTGCAACCCTACAGAAAAAGTTTGTTTGAGCTGTATCTATTTTTATTTTTTTTTACAGTTTTTTTTTTACTCTTGTGGGCATGATCCATTTCATTACCATTGCTGAGTGTGGGAATGTTGGCAAGCTGGTAAAGTAAAAGGCTTAAGTTTTCAGCTCAGCTCTTTGTCCAAAATAACAGCCTCAATTATTTCATCTGCAGATCTCCCAATTCATCCTACCAGAGGGAGTTAAGGTTCTAAAATGCAAATGATTTGTTATCCCATAAAAAACTCATTAACCAGGTTAAGTAGTCCAGATGTTGCAAGGAAAGATAAGCTGTAGAGCTCAGTTTCTAATGTTGTATGATACTCTGACTAAGAAGATACGTAGAATTTTCCACAATGCTATTCTTTTTTATGAATAATTATTCTTTGCACATTCATCTACAGATGTTCTACAGCAGTCTCGTCTAGAGAACCATACTCCTTTATCAACTTGCGTAGCTTCCAAAAGTTGCTGACTCATGCTGCCACCCAAAAAACAATGACAAAATAAGTTGCAGTATCTGCAACAAGCTGATCTGCATCAGCTTGAAGTTCATCTAATTTGCTATTTATGATTGATAGAATAAATGATTGTTAGGGTATCTGGGGTTTTGCTGTTTTTATGGCGTGAGTGAGCATCCTGTCAAAGATAGGATCCTTGCTGGTGGCTGGGCCGACCCGTGTTACTGTAAACCTGAGAACACTTCTCAATCAAGATGATTAGCGTGTAAATAAGGAGGCGAAGGATCATCTCTCTTCGCCAGATGGTATTCCTGCAAAAGACCTAAACCAGGAATATCCTTCCTGTTGAATTTTTCCTTCTTATGAATCTCTTTCAGTTTGTCTCTGATCTTCATGGAAGAGCTCTCACCTGTGGGCGGCAGTTATTAACCTTTGTCACCTGTACGACGTCTTTTTGCAAGCAGCAAGGCTCTCAGATGTCTCTCACATTCACTTGGACCTCTGGGGTACCGTCTGCAAAACCCACTGAATCAAACCCCTACAGCTCCACGCTACCTCCCCTTCATCTCTCAAGTAAGCAAATCAATCATCAGTTGTCTTCAATCAGTCTGCTTTCTACCCTCAGACCAATCAGAAAGTACAACTGACTTCCTGCAGTTCTCTGCTTCCAGATTCTTGTTGCTTTTTGTAAATAAAACATTAAAAGTCACTTCTTCTCCATGTGATTCAGAATGTGGGTCATAAAAACTAAAACCCAACATGACAAATGGTTTGAATTCCCTATCCTCTGTGCTCATGCTCTGCATCTACAATATCTCCTTTTCAGTTTATCTGTGATTTTAGGCTGCAATTAAGGTATTATTTGAGCGTTTTAAAAAGACTCTCGCAGTTGTAAAAATAAGATCTACCAAAAACACCATATTTCCACGTTTACACTTTATAACAACTGTTCAAAAAGAAAACAATTAAAAGTCAGTGAAATCAAACAAAAGAAAACCTCACTAGCAGAGCATTCCATTTTAAAACCCATGACAAAGATATACATAAATCTTAAATTCTCACAATGGAGTAAGCAATGACAAATTATTTTGATTATTTGAGAATCACATAGATTTTAATTCCTGCAGATAAAATAAATGTAAATATTAAGTCTAGTATTTTTTCCCCTTTGTCTTAGAAATAGTGCTTCAAAGGAGATGCCCATGACCTATTACTGGGCTTTCTGCATATCAATACCCCTGATCAGATATCTTTAAGTGCAAATTTTCACTTTCATGTGAATGCTGCGGATAATTTACTCGCCCCCTAGCCTTTAAAACTCAGACTCTTTTTGTCAGCTGCAACAAGCATTCATTATGGCAGGGAAGCTTCTTTAATGAAATACAAGTTTTTCCAAACTCTCCTTCTTGCACATCTTATTGGGTTTTAGTAACAAATGCAATGTAGATGTGCTGAAACTGCAAATGGGAACTTCCTTTACATGGCATACCAAATGCAATCCAGAAAACAATGATAATAGAAATACACCTTAACTTTTAAAATCAGTACTACCCATGTTTCATGGCCTATGAGAGGATTAATCTTGTTGATACGTTGACAGAAAATGTAATCATACAACCTCCTCTGTTCTTAATCTGTTAGATAATGACCTACAAATATTTAGCAAATATCCTAATAAATGGACCAACACCAGAGGACAACGTAGCTGCCCAAACCTAGCCTCGTGAGACCATCCTGATCTCACGAGCTTTCAAGGTTTCACTTGCAAATCAGTCTGGAGACTCTCCGCTAAAGAAAATTTGGAGCCTTTCACCAAACGAACGTCCAATAAGCGTTGGCTTTGAGGCAGGTTGAGGTGTGACGCAACGAGAAGCGTGACCGTTCAGTCTAAAGAACATGGCGGCTTCAGCCGATGAAACTAGCGTTAGCATGGCTATCGGGCAAGTTTTATCGGAATTACACTGTATTTCTTCACTGAAAGAAGAGCAAAACACTGCTCTGGAGGCTTTTCTCAAAAGAAAAGATGTTTTTGATCTTCTCCCGACTGGTTTCGGCAAGAGTAGCCTGGCTTGTGGTTGTGTTTTCGTCGTCGCTCTGTTAGTACGTCATATGCTTCGTTGATCTGATTGGTTTATTTGGCCCGTCTATCACCAACATAGGCCAATCAGCTAACCAGTATTTTCGTCCCTTCCCAAAATTACTTCAACGGAAGGTTTCCAGATGGATATGCAGAGCAAATCCATCTGGCGGAGTCAGGTTAGCCCAAACCATCACTGACTTTGGAAATTTCCCACAACACTTCAGGTAATGTGGACTCAATTTCCAACTTTTAATAGAGGAATTTTGACAACTGAGCAAAAGTCTAGTTCTTTTACTTAGACCATATAAGTTGATTCTGACCTTATCATCTACATATCTTTCTTAATGGACCGACTTCAACCTCATTCCACTGGAGTTTTTAATAGATTTTTATTTATTTTTTTATCCCTGTTGCTGAATATGCTTTTATACAGGGCGATAGGGACAATATACATCATAAACAATGGAATTTTTTTGGCTTACCCTCTTTGTGGTGAATCTCAAGGATTGTTTTCTGGGCGACAGCAAAGTCAGCAATCCTCCTCATTATTTTGTAGTCTATTGACCTAGACTGAGAGACTATCAGGTCACTTTTTGGCAAAGATGTTAGGTGTCGCTTTTTTCCTAAACATAAAAATAGAAATAAACTGTTGCTTTATTTGTTAAAAGACTTAAATGAATTATTACATAAGTTACTTATCTAAAATTATAAGTTTTCTAAAAATTAACATTAACATTTCTGTTCAAGTTGTATTTAGCTGGACTGACATTGTGGAAAGTTAGACCTATGAAGGCAACCATAAGAGTACAATCACAGTTCTACACTTCACATGCATCACAATGATCACCTGATATCAAGGTTTAAGCAAAAAAAGAAAAAAAATTACCATTGCGTAATGTTTGTCTGTTTTTGTTGTGTGGCAGTTCTAAAAAGAGAAATGGCATATGAAGCCCACAGGTACGGTGCATTCACCTTTATGTCACATCACGTTTAAAAGGCAGAGAAAGACAAAACTGGACCGGAACGAATTATGAAAAGAGTGGAAATGGCCTGTGATGTTTGGAAAAATATAAAAAGTAACATGCTCAATCCTTGGTGGTACATTCCTGGATGGTGCATTCACCTTTATGTCACTTCCTATTTAGGTCAGCAAGGTTCTGACACTGTAACAGGTCAGTAACCATGAACAAATGGACATCTCCTGATTCATGCAGCTTTGGGTAGGTGGACATACAGAAGTTATCTGACAAGGTGGGTTGATATGTATTTACAAGAAGGGAAACAACAGTTCCAACTATTTGCAGAATTTATCTGGACAGGCACAGATAAGCAAAACGTTGTGTGAGTATGTTTTCTAAACGTAGGTCCTAAATCATAGAGAAGAAGAACATTACAGAAATCATTAGCTTCACCTTAGCTTAAATCATTGAGACCTCTGAAATGTCACTTGTCCTGATTTGGCTTTCTTTTTCACGGTTGCCTTTTTTTAGTCTTAGTCTTTTCTTAGTCTTAAACCAAAGAAATGTATGGAGGCAAATGTGTCTCAAACCACCCAGGCTTGTGAGCATTACTACATGGAAAGTTGCACATTGAAGGGTCTCAACTTGTACAGCTTAATAATTTATCATACCAAAGCTCACATTCATAAAAAAACAGAAACAATCTGAAGTTGTGCGCAAAGTTTTCACATGCAGAAAAGTTTAACAAGAACTTGCTTAGAATGTAAAAGAGCAGAGATAATTATAACTGATTAATACTAGGGATATTGCACAAATAAAGCAACATCTAAAAAACTATAATCACATCAGACATTTGAAGTTAGTTTACTTGTGTCAATTTAACTGCCAAAACTACATTTCAGTAAAACCTTTAGAATCTGTTTCTTAAATTTTGTTTGCTCATGCTTAACTCCCTACTTTCAGATGCTAAATTACCTTCCTTTACATATAACATCTGAAACAACCTTAGAGGCCTTTATGCACCACTGTTCAGGACAGGGATGTGGTGAGAGAGTGGAAGGGCCTTGTCAGGGCAACATAAAACAAGTTTTTAAGAGCTCCCCTTTGGTCTGGGATCTCTGGCCAGCCTCTTCTACCAGGTAAGATGCTTATATTCCATGATTTGGATCCGCCTTTGCAAAGTGGTTTTTAATGCTTTATGCAATCCTTTTGAATCATTTTGAATGGATTTTGCAACAATCCTCTCACCGCATCATTGAGTGGAGAATGTATCTATTCCTACCACACATTATCCTACCTTTTAACTTGGTACATCCAGTATTTGCTCTAATTACAACACAATCTGAGCAACCAGCTGTTTTGTCAGTGACCTTCGGTGACTTAACGCTCTTTGTCGAGTGCGTCTGTAGAGTCAGCAGTCTTCCTAATGATAGGAAGCCTACTGACACAAACTGAGAGACTACTTAGAGGCTGTGTGTGAGGTGTTTTGAGTTGATAAGCTCATTAGGTTGTAAAACCAATCCATAATTTTAATTTTTCACAATGTTCTAATGGTTTGACACTAAAATTCTGGTTTCCATTACCTATAAGCCAAAGCCATTAAGAGAATAAATAAATACTTAAACTACTGAACTGTGTGCATGGCTCTGTGGCTCACTTACATTATTAAATGATTAACCTGTTTGCTTGTTTCTTCATTTTTTTGTTTTATTCTCTTGAACTGAACAAAAAAAATGGCCAGAGCCTCGCCCCTGTTTCCACATTAGCTGTACTGTAGAACCACTATTGTTGCAATGAATCATTAACTTTGCATCAGCTGTGCATGGATGCAGTGATATCATAAAACAAGACTGCAGCAGGAGTTGTTCAAAACAACAGAAGCTTGTTCTTTTTTAAGAGCCTCCAACGGGACGTATCTTGTTGTAAGCAGCTCTTTGCCATGACTGACTGCTTGGTGCAAGATGATATTACTTAACATATCAAAAACCCACAAAAATAAATCTTCATAATTTGGGTTTTACCAGATTGTTTAGAGGAAAGGTTATCTTAGTATATATAAACATCTTAAAAGATCTTAAAGACATTTAAAAAGAAACTTTAAACATTATCTTCTTGTGTTTTGGTATTTGTATACTAGAAATCATGTTATTAATCATAACTGACATATAACAGGAAAGTTAAATACATTTATTTATGTTTGGCAATAAGACAAAAAATTCAACCAGTTTTTCAAAATTTAGTTTCAACTGTAGCTGCTCCTTTTGATACCTCTACCAGCAGTAGAGACATTTCCAGTTCTTTGTGAGGTCACCATAAAGTTAAACTGCTCAAGTAAAATTAGCTCCTCGCTGACGTTGTGTGGAGGTTTTTCAGAGGGCAACAACCAACAAAGAAAAGAAATAACCTAAGGGTTGTTTTTAGAAATGGTCAGTGGGTCAGTGGTTATCTAGTGGGCCTAAAGCTAATCTGTGTTTGTTACTCTGTCACTCTGAAATCCTACAGCATGTCTCATCAGATATTTGTTTTTGCTGCTCACCAAGAAACCACTTTTTAATAATTCACTGCAAAAAAAAATATCTATTTTTTGAGGGATTGTAATATCTGCGTTAATACAAACTCCTTCAATAGACGTGTTTTCATAATTTTTTTTTATTTTCATTTTGAAATATATTAAAAAAGGTTGATGAAATAGGCAAAATTCAAATCAGGTTACTAAATTTAGGAATTTATTTACATTTGCTTGAGGTGGTGCTTATAAATACATTTAAAAAAAAGAAAAATGTAATGTTTAAGATAAGCATTTTAGCCCCAATACCAGTGTTCATTTTCCTAACAAAACTTAAAAATATTTTATTGTCAGTTTATTTTACACAAAGGAAAATAGATACAATTTTGATAAAAACTTGTATAAATTTTTTTTTTCAGATGCTCATTATGTTAACTAATTCTTTAAAAAAATAATTGTCAGTGGTATATTAAAGATTAAAAACGATTAAAGATTTGGTAGCTGCTTTAGGGACCAAGATCAAATGTTGAAACAAAAAGTTTGTCTTTTGTGTTCCTTTCACCTACATCCAGTTAATGTCCCTGTCTCTACACAAGATTCATATAAAAACAAAGAACAGTTAAAATAGTCATCAAGTCTCCCTAAAGACCTTTGTTTTTAAGCTAAATAAAATTTTTAGAAAACAAAAAAGGCATTTCTCATTAAAGCTCCTGCTGTGTAGGAGGAAAGCCACAGACTGACAGCAAGTGATTGGTTGAAAAGTTTCCCACCGGTAAAACTCAGTGCAGATTTCTGTATGCATGTAGGTCAGAAAAACTGGAAACACAGCATGCCATGGGATTATGGACACACTCCTCTCCGTGTGGATCCATTTCCATGTCGATGCTGAGAGGGTGTAACCGAGGCCTCCTGTCAGAAGGCTAATCCTTCACAAGGACAAATTTAGCTGGTGTGGCTCTTTGAGCTTTCATCTGAGTCCAGTGCTGATGTCACAGAGTATGTTTGCCCTCTCTAACAGAGTTATGTTAAGAGCAAACAGTTTCACACATTCACTACATCAGCACGGAGCTGAAGATGGTCTTATAGAGGATGCATGAATAAATAATGGATTGAGAGCTCAGGAGCAGGAGGTTTTCTGTTTTTGGTGCACGCTTGATGCAGGTCAGCATCGTGACTCTACCAGATGTCATTGAGATGTGAGGGAGATAAAAAGATCAGAAGCACCCTTAAAGCTGTTATCGATCATTAGGAGACCCAAACTTTTTAAATCAGCTGTAGAGCATTGAGGGTCGTCTCTGGATACCATACACACCAAGCTCAATTACCACTTAGGCACTATTACATTTACTCCTGAGCCGAGCAACGTATGGTATGACAGTAACGTATGGAATTGCAATTGAAGACGCTGGTGTTTATACAGAGGATGGGGGGAGCTTCTCCATTGTAGCAGTTTAAACCCCCCAAATCAAAATCCTTTTTGAAACCATTCTAGAGCCTTACTTGCATATGCAGTGTACTGATTTAAAATAAGAAAAATAAATCAGGGTGTCTTGCCTCCTTTGCACCATCTCCCTCCCAAAATGAAACGACCTTGCAGCTAACCAACTGTAAATCCCTTTGGCAAACCCTATGGTGTCATGTCTGTAGTTAAGCAAGATTAAGACTATTTTTCTTAATCCTGCTTCTTCTCCCTACAGATTACTGAGTCGTGCAAATACTCCCCCCTTTCCCCATTTACTCATTAACCCATTGATCAGTCCCATCCAATTTTCTATTCAATGCACTGACCATGTGCCTGATTCTAAAATCTCCTCAAATCATCTATATTTTTCAAGCTTTATCTTAACTAGATATTTCTTGACTCCATCTCTGTGGTGAGTGTTTTAGCTTTGTGACAGTGGGACCTTTAGTTTATTTTTGGCCCAATGCTCAATCTACCACTTTCACCACGTAGGCTACAACAAGGGTTCCCAGCTTTCAGAATGAACCTGTAATTGGTCTAGTCCTCCATTGGTTGATTGGGTATACTGTAAATCTTTGGCTTTTCTAGGTTTGATATTAACAGGTCCATGACTTTGCTTAGGTAAAGCAAATACACAGGGGATCCAAAATATAATTTATTTTTTCTTTCTTGAGTTCAAAAGTGTGAGAAATAGTCCATTACAACCAGACAATCAATCTGTAGTATTAGTTAGATTTCAAAAGTGCCTTCTTAGCTAAAACAATTAATATCCACACATCTTCTGTAACTTAGCTGTCAGGGGGTATTGGTGCCTTTTTCCAGCAGTCTAAAGGTGAAAAGCAGGGTCAGAAAATGTAGAATCCTTTTTATTTCCAATTAAATATATTGATTTATGAGTACTGATTTTTTATTTACTTACTTAAAAATGTCTTTATTCAGTCTGTTTCACCAATGAGACCAGAAAGTTCAGTAAGAGGAATTTTTGGAACAAGAAATACTATTCCCGTAACAAGCCAGGTTGTTTCTCAAGGTTTATTCATAATATCTTACTGTTTAACCAAAGTTTCTGTAATTTTTTTTTTACTCTGACAACTTTCACAGCTTTTCACCTGTTGTAAGTAAGTGAGAGAAACTGTCTAGTTCAGAACAGCAGAACAGAGAAGAACATCATACTGTGGGCTGTTATTATTGTCTTGTTCAGTTTTTATTTTGCAAAGTAAAATAAAGTTCAGAATGAGTGAAATTCACTGGACTGGACTGTATAGGTAAATACTTGTTTCACAAAACAGTCATATTTTGGACTGTGGAAGAAAGCAGGAGTACTAATGCACAGGGAGAACATGCAGACACCATGCAGAAAGATCCCAGGCCAAGAAGAATAAATCTCAGGAGCTTCTTGCTGCAAAGCTGCAGAGCAACAAATTGAACCACCTTGATGCCCATTGAAGAAATCAGATCAATACAATGCAGTAGAATAAATTATATTTGACAACATGAAATCCCAAAAAAAATTACAGTAAGGGCCTGATCTTTAGGAGGTTTGCGGGTCTTAAAACAGCTGCAAACATGTTTGTATGCAGAGAGCAGGATTTTTAATTCATTTTTTATTCAGCAGACAATTCAATTCTGTTTATTTGTATGCCGCCAATTTACAACACATGTCATCTCAAGGTACTTGTTAGTCCATCGCAAGGCAGCATGTGCAAACCTATTTTTGCCTGTGTGCCTTTATCAATTTGCAGATTATATTCTAATTACCAAACTACTGCAATTTATCGGAGGAAGCTACGCAAGTGTAACATTTACCAGATGCAAGTTGACTTTCTAAATTGGAAAATCAACTGCAGCTGCAGTTTTTTTGTCTTCTTTAGTACTTCTAAAAGTCAGGTGCAAACTGACACAGAAAAAATATGGCTTCAGCGTTGCCAAAAATAAGACATTGTTTCAAGACAGAGGATGTTGGACTGTCAAAAATTGCACTAATAAAATAGTTTTAATAATAAAAAAAAAATCATACATGCAGGTGGGCACAAATTATTGCAGTAGGAAGGGAGGAAATCTTTATACAACTGAACCCAATAAAAAAAAAAAAAAAAAGCTGAACTTGAGTATTATATTTTAACAGTTACAGTATTTAATTTAGGTAATTAACGTGTAGTGACTAGAATGATGTTGTTTTAAATGGTAAATGCCCTGTACTAAGAAAGCACTTTGCACTACATTCAGTTATTCCACCATTAACACACTTCATTATAACCACAGCTGCCCTGGAGCTCACTGACAGAAGCAAGGCTACCTTACACTGGGGCCACCGGGCCCTCTGAACACCATCAGTACGCAATCCTGGTGAACTGTATTGCCCAAGGACACGAAAAGAAAAGCCGGAGCAAGGGCTTGAACCAACAACCGTCCGACTGCAGGGCAAACTCCTGCACCCGACACCCATGTCGCCCAGTGCTAGGGTAGCCTTTCTAGGTTCTATAGCCTTTTAAAAGGTTTGGCTACAGAAAACATGCTAAGACTTCCAGGTACAGTTAAGAAACGTTCATTGAACCATTCATTCAATTAATCAATCAATCATTGAAGAAATTACCCTCACAAATGTGCCTCAAGAATCCATTGTCCACACACCTGAATACATTTTAACATGCATTATTAATAGGCTCTGGCAGGGAATTAATACAGCAAAATATCAGCAAAATCTAAAAGATCAATATTCCAATCATTGCTGAACTGGAGAGCTCCTTCAGTAACAGACTGCTTCACCCTAAATGCAACAGGGAGCGTTATCACAGATCCTTCCTCCCAGCAGCTGTAAGACTTAATAACCATCACTGTTCCCAACAACCCCATGCTGATTTTTGCTCAGTTTCTGTCTCTGATGTCATTTTGCACATCTCTAATGTTGCTGCTATTGTCAAATATACATTACTGTACAAATTTCCATAGCTGTATACTGATTATTCATTCTTCAGATGCACAGTATTTATATCGTAAAAACACAGTACGGTGCAGCATTACATTTGCCTATTTTTGTCACTTATTCTGTTATTTTTATACACTTTGTAAGGTCCACATTTGTGTGACCACTTTTGCTATAATCTTTTGCTGCTGTAACACCACAATTTCCCCATTGTTGGACAAAAAAGGGATTTATTATTTTATTCTATTAAACCATACTAAAACAAAATATGCTGACTGAGATGCATTTTGACTGAAATTGAGAGACAAACTAAATCAAACGAAATCTTTACATTTCTTGACAAATTCCCTTTCATTGTACTTTGTGTTCAACAATAATGACTTGACCTGTCTCAGGAAACCTGGACTAAAAATGGACTAGGGCCTCTTGAAACAAAAACAAGTCATCACCGTTGAGCATAGATGTCATTATAGTATAATTCATATAAAAGCAGCCTGAAACAATATTGATTCTCATTTTATCTGTAATTATTTTGACAAAAAGTGAAGGTTTTTGTTTTAAATGGAGCCTGCTATAAACTAGTCCTAGTCCTCAAAATGTGATGCTAGAATTACAAAAATGCAATACTACTGTAGCTGATCTACTTTTAATCCCTTTGTGCTACAACCACATCATAATGCAACCATTACCATGCTTCACAGCTAAAGTTGTGTTTTAGAAAGGCTCATCTGAAATCCTCAAACCATAACTATTGTCATTTGGCTTGATTAAATGAATAGTTGCAGATTTCAAGTGTGCTTAAAGATCAGGTGATTATTTCCTTGTTAGCACATTGTTATTCTGATTGTGGATGATGTAAATGCTGTTAGACACTGGTGCTCCAAGAACAGTTTACAATAGATGTCATGCTCTCGTGATTCTGGGGTAATTCTGGAACAAAAAGCATTTAAAAAAAATCTTACATAATGTATCTTTTTTGTTTGTTTTAACTGCAAATTCAGATCAGGAATTTTTTTTCATTTGTGCTTTATGCCAGATAAGTTTCAATGCACTCAGATTCACTTTCCTTTAAGATTTAAGTTTCTTTTTCGATATCAAGTGACAACTTCACTGATTGCAAACCCAGCAACCCATTTTAGCCAATAAACTAACTGTTGAAAAACCCTTTCCTATAATGATGTTTCTAATGATGGCTACATTTGAACAGAGCATTCCTAATGTTATATAAATTTGAATTCTTTTCCTCATTAAGAATATAAGCAAACAATCCTGAATGTTAGAGACCTTTTTTGATGCAGGGGAGTCTAAAAGGTGAAGATGATAAACACATACCCTCTACACATGTATTCCCTTTGAAAGCTTCATGCACAGCTTGTAGCCATCAATTGTTAGAAATGGTGAAGTGATTAATTTCTATGTTCAGTTTGGGGCTGATTGGATAAGCCTTTTGGGAGGGTTGGATTGATGGGGTGGTTCCTGTTTCTTTATGGCAGGTGGCTGTGCTGCAAGAAGTAGGCAAAGTTGTAGGGTTTGCTGTCGTGCGCCTCCTCCCTCCCCAGAGGTTGGCTACAAATTAATACAAATCAGAAGCCCTCCACTCCGCCTGAGCCTCGTCACTCACCTTCCCCCCAGGTAGGATGAAGGAGAGAGGACGCAGGAGCAGGTGCAGCCAAGTGCAGAGCAATCTGAAGAGAAATGATTGGAATATCAGTAAGCGACTGCTTTTGTGCCTCAGAAACAATGGGTGTGTGTGTGCGTGGGTGTGTGTGTGCATAGGTGTGTGGGTCTGAATACATGTGTGTGAGGCAGAGATCAGAGAATGATATACATATAAAAAAAAAGCCCTTATCACAATGTTCTATAAAAACACAATTTTCCGGTTGTGATACCTGTGTTGATATGAAATTGTGACATCTTTTGTCAGCAGAAACATCAATTTGAGGTTTAAAATCTCCAGTTGCCATTTAAATCAAAACTACTCTGCACTTTCCATAGTTTTGTGTAAAATCTTGTTAATTTAATTGCAATCAACAATTTCAAACCAAAATATCTAGAAAGATTAAACCAAAAAACTCATAAGTGATTTTCAGGTTGTTCATGTAATGATGGATTAGAGAGTGTAGGGTGGCTGTTATCTTAGGTGACACAAAAGGGACATCAGCAGCTAAACAGTGATAGTGACAGAGTGACCCCTTCTGGTCTGATGCCCAGAACAGCCTGCTGGAGTTTAGGAACAGGGAAGCCAGTCAGTGATACTCCATGTTGTGACACCACTCAGACTGTACAAGGGACGAAAAAAATATCTCACAGTGGTTTGCAAAAGTATTCACACTATAGTGTTTTACTGGGATTATGTGTAATAGACCAATATAAAGTGTTATATTTCTTATTTCACTATATTTACAGCAGTAGGTTTTATAGAGTATGGCTCCAACAGTTGTGCACTTCAAATTCACATAAGAGATGCAAAGTGAAATCAAATTACATATAAGTGGACTCTGCTTAGTAATTCAACAACTTAAAATTTGTTAAAAAATGTTATGCAAGATTTTTTTGATTTATTTCAACACCCCATAAAATGAATAAATATAAGATTATGGTTTTAAATGAAATCTGATGTTCTTAAAAATAAAAAATAAAAACTGGTAATTAAGTGTTGTGCTTTTAATATTCATTGTGAGCCATTAGCTGCTGTTTGATTTGCATGATAAAAAGATTTTTAAACAAAAAAAAATATGAACAATGGAAATTCTGACAGGAAGTCTGGGACTTCGTCTTTATTTCTGGCTTTTTTCAAATTATTTTAGTAATGATAAATAATGTTGGTGACTGATTTCCGTATTTAGCTAGGGGATCATTGGACAAACCTTTTTTTAATCTCTCTGTTATGCTATGATGATGCAAAACATGTATGTCTTTTTATAATTCCTCCCGCTAGCATAGTGAGGAACCATCAGCATGAGGGTGCCACTACTGTGCTTGACAGTTGAAATATCATTCTTGCTGTGATAAACTGGACAACTGTGCAAAGACCATTGAAGATCTAATAAGGTCACTATTATCTAAGTCATCTTATATTTAACTATAAAAAATTGTTAAAAATAACATACATTTTTTTGATCATTTAAATCTAACAATATTTTTTGTGCATTTTGGACCCTACATTTTTTCCCCACTTAGTATGGATCAAAGGTACATAGCAGAAACTATAAAATGTATCAGCAGAGCAGTATTGGTAGATCTATCACACAAGCTGCATGTATTCTTCAAATGATTCCCTATTTAATAAGGTCTGTATTGCACTCAGCCTTTGTAATAAATGTGATATGTTATGTTCTGCTAATTGTTTGGCAATGTTCCTCAGGGGACGCACACAATTGACAAATCCATTTCATCTCTTTTCTCTCATCTAATGTGTCATCATGCAGAGAGCACCTCAGATAAACTGTAGGCTTTAGAACAGCTCAGCCTGACCAACCTTTGAAAGGTTTCCTTTCATTCTCCTGACATATAGAGATTAGCAGCCTATTGTCAGGTTGTCAGAGCTGATCGTATTCCAGTGATGTTCTCTCTGATGATGCCAACTGTCATTGGTTGTACAGTTCACAGAGATACAGCTATCAGAGCTCTAATGAATTACGCTGTTGTGCAGAGACCAGCTACTAACTACTAAGAGCAGAATATATTATCAGAAGGTTACGCTTGGCTTCTAGCAGTAATATTAGCACAAAAATTAGAGCATTAACATTCCATGTAATAGGTCTGCATGTACCTTATAGGCAAATGAAGGGCAGACAGCACCAGTCACCTGCCTCGAGCATTTTGTCCTAATTTGTTATCAAAATGTCATGAGGTCGGGTTAAAGTGGAAATGACTCATCAGCCTGTTGAAAGTCACGTTCATAGTACGCAGTAAACCTAGAATAGAATAAAATAGAATATTTTGAACAGTGACCAGAATATGCAATACTGTATGAGCGTACTGTGATGTGATGAGTATCACAACCCAGTAAGGTGATTTTAAATAGTACAAAATTCATGTTTTATCAAAAAATAAAATAAAATAACAGTCTATTTTTAATAAGGAAAGAAACTAGAGAGTTAAGACTATAGAGTGAAACAACTTCTTGAGCTTGATGGTTATAAAACCGTAAATAGGAGGAAGGATCTGAGGTAGTGTTCCTTAGTGCACCTTGGGTGCACTAATCTTTAACTAAAGAAATTCCCCTACTTAACAACAATTTCATACATGGGATGGGACAACTTGTCTAAAAGTAATTTTATTTTTTCATTTAGTAACACACACTAACAGCCCAAAGATGACCACACATGACCCTCAGCTGATTTGACGCTCCCTTTCAATAAGTGATCACAAGTTTGTCAAGACATGCAGTACAGGAGTCTCAACCCCTCTCCCTCTCGCTCTGACAGCTTTGCCAGGTTTTTGCATTATGGAGGCATAGCATACATGGGAATTATGTCAAAAAAGACATCTGTCTAAATGTTTTCAGTGAGGTACATGCAATTCAGAGAGGTTGATGTACACTTAAATAGGCTTAAGTATTTAGAGGGTGGAACACAGTTAATTCTATACAGAAAAGAGTCTTGAAAAATGAAACGAAGAGCATTAAGGCCTACTCTAAACCTGAGCACAACAGTAATCAACAGAAGCTATCTGTTCTTCTTCTGTACCAAGCAACAAATACCCTTTTTTTTCATTATTCCATTGTTTGCTTATGCTAAGATTAGATGTGCTTTATTTAGATCAGATTCAAACACATGGTAATAAACTGCAGACAGCAATGTTCTGGAATGGGGCAAAAATATTCATACACAGCCTGATTACGTATGAAATAAAAACATGCCTTAAGTTTTCAGCCTCTAATTTATCTGCTACAATCACTCACCAGCTTTCGTAAAATGCAAAAGGCATCTGACACAACATGACTTACTTTCCCATGTTGTTTTTTCTCTGTCTGGAAAAATTGTCAGTTTTAACGTTGATTTATCCGTTCCTGCTTTGAAATAACTTTACTTCATGTAGAACATAATTTTGCCCTTTTTGCCGAAAGCTTTATTGATCAGGGAAAATGCCTCATTAAACGCTTCATGTAGCACTTTGCTTCACTTTGTCTCTGGGAAAGCTATCCTGCATTTGTTGGACCTTTGTTTACACCAGCTTCTACTGGAAATCTTATTATCGTTGTCAAATCAATTACATGAGCCTGTTCACCTCATTTTAAAAGCTACAGACAGAAGCCCCCCTTTATTGGCTGAGGCTGTATGTCCTGTAGGAGGGATATGTAGTTCCAATACCCAAAAACTAGATAGATGCCAGATTTAATACCGTATAGGTGAATTAAGCATATTCTCACCATGGATCCCTGAGTTTTCCAGGGTATTTCAGTTTTCTTCCACTTATATCTCATTATACTGCATTTAGTGAAACCAAAGTTACTATTGCAATCAATGCAAAAACAAATTGTCTTTTTGTCTCTATCACTTTAACTTTGCAGAAATACTTCTGAGTTTTGCTCACATTGTTAGAACAGAAATAATGTGGGTTAAAGTTCTTATAATAACTAATAACTTATACATTAAGAATACATTCTTAAAATGGATGCATTTATCTATAGACAGACTTATTTATAAATCTTTTCTGAACTAAGTCTTAAATGATATACATATGATGAGATAATGCACCAGCATTAGCATTTTGATTATTTCATCTCTTTGTATTTTCTACTTTGTCGACCTGTTTAGTTTTGTGTGTGAGTGCTTTATTTTTCTCATAAAAATTTACATTTTTTGTGACCAAGCCTTCTCAACAGCTGCTCATAATCATATGAAGGTTTAAAAAATAAATAAATAAAAACAAACGTAAAAATTTGATTTAAAAAAAAAAGGAAAATATGTCCATGAAGTCTATGTTTCCAACCGCATACACCCATAAATCCCTATGCAGTCGCTGTTTATTTTAAGTAAATATATTTCTGATTAAATAATATATTAAAAAAAAACTGGATTCTTTTTAAAGTTGTCAACCTATGAATATTGGGTCATGTAACTAAGAAGTAAGAATGTGTGATTTTAGCTAAATACCATTCCACAACGGTCACAGAACAAAGGTAAATTTGAAGAAATTCATTAAATAAGTATAGTATTTTTGCACCATATTTTTTCTCCCACCTTGTTTACATTTGATCACTGCTGCACATTAAGGAATGGAAACATTATGAAAGCTGTACAAAACCAAAATTTGTTTTGTATACACGCTGTGTATACAAAATGACAATAAAAGTTGTCTAAGAATTTTCAGAAGGATTTAAAAAGTCCTCATTGAAAAGAATGACCCACATGCAAAAAGTTATAGTTTGGGGAAATACAAACTTCATCAAGTGGAACTTAAACAACAAAAAATAAGACAGCAGAAAATTAAGGAGCTAAATATAGAAAGACAGCAGTGAACAATGAAAACCAGGAAGCTTCTATGCAGGGGAGAAGCGATCCATGACATAAGAACCAGGTGAGTCTAATCAGGGAAATGTAAAACAGCTGTGAGAGGAAATCGTTAAGCACAGGAGCTGATGGAGGGAGATTAATTAACAAAGAGGGAGCAGAAAAACAAAAAAACAAAGAACTTGCGACACTAATATAACCTAAATGCAGAAAGAAACACAGTATCAGCAGTAAGGAAACACTGAATACAAAGCAGTTGACTAAAATGGGCAGGACAAAGTTTAAAAAGGAAAACAACTTACGTAAATTAAGTTTATTGCCGTAAATGTTACAAAATTACTTTTAAAAATGCTATTTAAAAAAAACCCACAGTTCTATACACAGAGAATATTTAAATGTTCCTGCTTTATTTACTGTTTTGGTAAAGAGATAATATAATATATTTTAGATTGTCTCAGATTTCTTGTTTGAAACGTCATCAGCATGTAAACTTAAAATCTAATAAAGCGGGAACAGATGGGGAATTTTTGTGTTTTAAAATCTGATCCACCACATGTAATGTTTTCAGCTCCTGTCTTCATCCATGTTGCTAGCAGTGTTTTTCTATAAACAAAGTGGTTTCCAAATAAACAGATTCTATCCACTCTTGATTTTGCCTCTGTTATGTTGTGTCATGCTTTTCTTAATATGTATAGAAGTAATTAGACAGTTCTGAGAAAAAAAATGGGTATAAAGTAAAAATATTTGTTTTAAAATAGGGACTATAGTAAGTAAAAACAACTCATGAAAAATAATCAAGTAAAGTGAAGATACTGAGAAAAAAAAACTATTTAAATACAGTAACTAACTATCTATCTTTAGTTACTTGACATATCTAGTTATCACTAACATTTAATCCTTTCAGATCCTCGTCTTTATGCTGCTAAGGTCAAGAACTCCAAGCTGTTTCAAAACTTGTTGTTAGTCACAGGTAATTCATAATCTGATATCAGGACACACATATTTTCATGAAGGGACAAGATGGTTTGGACAGCTTTTTCCCCATATTATATTTACTTAAATTAGTCTGTTATTTATATTTCCAACATATTTAGGTTTAAATAAAATTTAGACAAAATCTGTAAAAGGGAAATGTTTTTCATAGCACTCTATGAGAAATGGGGGCAATGATAGTGTTGCTGAGTCACGGCAGTGGCTAAGCCTAGATTTCATTTTGGTTGATTTCCACCTGAAGAGGGTAGAAGAACAAAAAGCGCCAAAGGACCAAAACTACAGTTAGATTACATTGTGTCTGTGCTCTTTAAAGCTGGTTTTTTGCTTTTAATGCTAAAAATCCATCCACTATATTTCAGTTTGAGCTGTTTAATTAAGAAAAGACCAAAATCAACTAAAGAAAACTGGCAACAGAAACAAGCCAAGGACACGGAGCATTAAATATAGAAGTAGATTTAAAAATAGCTGATGACCTGCTTTTGATAACCCATTTTGTCTCAGTTATTGTCTGAAGCTGATGGACGATTTGTTATCAGCCTTGGGGCTCCAAGTCAAACTATCAGTTTCACATGTGGGGCTCAGATGGCCATGTTGCCCCTTTTACTTAACTCTTTCTCTATTGGGCATTCCCTTCTGTCGTTCATACCACTTAAAAGCAATCAGTGTATTTGGGACCGCAGCTCATTAGCCTTGTAAGACCTGATTAAATCCATCCTTGTGGAAAACACCGCTGTTAACTCTGTTAAGAGTGTTTCTCTTATATAGGTCAGTTAGTGTCTGGTTGTTTTTGCCCTTTTTTTCAAAGTGCTGTCTCACTGGAAAACGCTGCAGCAAGAGGACTGCAGGGCTACAAGTGGGGCACAGAGGGATGCTTTCAGCTCTCTCACTCAGCCGCTCCTCTCGTTTCCCCTCCTCTCTTCTCCTTGTCTGTCATCATCCACACCCGAGTGCTTCTTTATGCTTTGGCCTTCAGTGAAATGGTCTATTGTGCATCAGTCCATGAGCTCACAAGTCCCCCTACATGGAGGAGCAACAGTGCATCGGCCAACAGCTTTATAATTCAGGATAGAGAGTCTCATAAGTCTGGATTTGTGTTTTTATTCTTTTTTTTTTCTGAGGATTTTCAAAGGCTGTAAGATTGTCTGTCCTGATTACCATTTGCTTTTATCAAAGACTGACCAACAAACAGCTTTAAATCCTCCCTCTGGGCTATTTTTCCCATGAAACGTGCATGTCCACAGGGTAAAACACCATGCAGTATTATTTTCCCTCTGCACCACTAATCACTCTGAAATCAGATGCCTTCGGCAATTTCATGGAGCCATATCGATGCCGTTTTTTAAACCTACAGGCAAATTGCCATGAGGGATAATAAGCAGTAGGGGACTGTCACCAATTTAGAGCACCATATGCTTAACAAAAAAATAATGAATATAGTAAATTTAAGCCACTTAATGGTTAGATTACAAAAAGAAAATGCCATGAATTTCTGTTTTAACATAATTGCATTAATGAATATAGTTAATCAAAAACACTCATATTACGATATTCCTTTGATTTATTTTGATTTATTTTACACCAAACAATTTTAAAATTGTACTACAAATTTATTTTAATGCCCCTTTGATGTAAAATTCAGTTAATCTAAATAAGAGGTCAGAGGTCATCTCATGAGTTAGGACCTCATGAATTTGGTGAGTCCATCCATTTATATCCAGCTGTATTATGAAGACCTCTGAGCTTTGTTGGAGGACATTTGTGTGCACAAATCCAGATATAGACCAAAGAACTTAACAATCTACTCAAAGGCAAGGTTTTGGATCAGCAAAGAAGCCCACAGTCACTCTGAGTTTTTGCAGAGATCCACGACTCAAGTGGGAGAATTTGAAAATGTGAAAATTATCAGTCATGCACTGCCCACACTGGCCCCTTAATACATAAAAATATGTGAATTTTAAAATAAGTTTTTCTAACTATATGCAATCCAGAAGGGAAGACTAAAGAATTGACATCTCACAATATTCTGATTACTGTGAAGCTCGGCTGTGGCTGTATTATTCTATGGGATTGCCGAGGAAAACAGGTTGGATAAAAACATCTTACTAGGGTTGCCAACTGTCCCTTAAAAAACAAAATTAGGTGTCTGATTTCATAAATGATCAATTAAAATGTTTACAGAATCAATTCAAACACAGCAGAAAAGGCAAAAATAAATGAATAATGTCAGTAGGGTGGATGAGAAAGTGTCCCTTATTTCAAAGATTTTGCAAGAAAGACAATTCCATGGGTAAAGTTGAAATGCTGCAGAACAAAGTAACCGTGAGAGGATTAAAATTATTAATTATTAAAGGGTCCGTGTCTTTTAATACTATGAAATGCAGGTGTTTATGCATCCATGCTATACATTGAAATTTTAAATAGAACATTTAAAAAACAGAACATTTTTCCATTTTAAAATCTAAATTGTATTTGAAGTAGAGAACAACAATCTTTCAGTTTGGAATATAGACAATTTCCTGACTCGTTTTTCTTATAAAACACCTGAACTGACCTTTTTTTATTTATTTATTTATTTTATGGCTTAATGAGAGCA
>NW_015150648.1:488551-490904 GCF_000732505.1 Cyprinodon variegatus
GTTCGAGGGGGCCAGGGGGGGCCACCGTCATTTTATGATGGCACAGAAAAGCATGAAGCAAAAAAAAAAACAAAAAAAAAACGGGCAAGGTATTCAAATATATAAAAAGAGCTGCATGAAGTGAAATTTCTTCAATTGGGTTTAATTAAAATTATATTCTTCTAACCGAAAATATTTATTTTTAAAATAAAAATAAAAATCATTTAGCATAGCAAAAAAGCAACTCATAATAATTGTAGCTATATAAATATATAACAAAAGATCAAATAAAGCTATTATTTGGAATATTAGGTCAATATACATATCATAATTTAAGAATCTGATATATTTTTAACTTAGTTTAAGTTAAAATTATAGTTTTCTATAAAATCAGAAATAGAACTCAAGAAAAAGTGATAAATTCAGCTGTAAAAGTTAGAGTATTTTTTTTTTCTTTTTGAAAAAAACAACAGATGAAAACTGGGATCCTATCTTAATATCACTGAAGGTATCACCTTATTGTTTTTAAATAATTAGTAAAACTGAATTTTTTAAAGAAAAAAATTTAATAGATCCAAAGGACCTATTATAAACCATGTCTGCTCCAAAGCATATCGTCATTAGAATTTCTCTTAGTATTATGTCTTTAGGAAAGAGGCCACAACAGGGGCCAGGACATGATCTACAGGGGCACTGGCCCCCATTGGCCCCTGTCTAGAACCGCCCATGCGCTGGTAGATACATTGAACGTTGTGGCTGTAATATGACACAGAAGGCCTATAATAGTTTTGGAATAGTATTGTAATGTTAATTTTCTCTTTGCAGTTTCTCTATGCAATACTGATGGAAAATAAGGGCATGATCAATCTTCTCATGTATCTCAGACAAAGAACAGCTCTGCAATAATACAAGACATGGGATTTGAGCCAAGCAGCAGTGTAAAGAAAAGCTTGCTGCAGCTTAAGCAACAGTGAGCTGATATGCTGATGTGGTCTGGCAGTTTGTCAGAGGGGACCTGCTGTCACTCCAAATGTCTCCAACAAATTTTCAAGCATCAAATAAATACAGCAGGACTCAAGAAGATGCATCCTTACTTAAATAAAAGCAGAGCTTGAAAATATTGTCCATGAGCTCAATATTAATTTAAAACATAAGAGGATGTGCACCAGGGCTCCTTTTTTTACTTTCCTTGTGATGTTATATTGAATATCTTTGCTATTGTTCATGTGTACCCAGTGGAACACTGTAATAAAGGCAAAACTCAACAGATACTTGCTGAATCTGGAAGAGGAAAACGTAGGAGACGGGTACATCAGTCACATCCACACAATAGCAGCTCTGGGGAAGCTGGCTCATGCTTAAGAGCAGAGAGCCTGAAGGATCCCCTTTCAGCAGATGGGGTGTGTTTGCCTGCTAGAGACAATTAGGCCAGCTTTAATCCTCCATCTGCTTTCCTTGCTTTTTTTTTTTACAGACCCTTCAGCCAGAAGCAGGTCTGCTCAACCCCTTAAGACAAGGTAGCTCTATTTGCAAAGAAAAACACCCTGACGGAGCATAATAAGAACTAAATCAAGTCTATCAGCCGTTTTCTCCTCTCTATTGCTCTGTACTACTTCCGTTTTTTTGCTTTTGCACCTGCTTCCCCTCAAATTTTCTCCTCCAACGCTGTCTCTCCTAATTTCTTTCCCCTTTCTTCACTTCTTGACTGAACAGAAGCCACAGGCATGTTGAAGCTTATTGCACACATTACTTTTTTTCCAGCTCGTTTCTCCACTGTTACCTTGTTGTTGTTCGCTTTGGTTAGATGAAAAGGAGGAAGATGTGAAATTATTTGGCTGAACCAGCTGTGATCTGTTGTCTTATGACCAACGGAGCAGAAACACACAGATGGGTTTAAATGAAGGAAGCTTTGGTGATGCTCTCAAGCCTACCTGGGCATCATACTTAAAGCATCAGGATACTTCAGATAAAGTTCCACTTGGGTTGTTATTCCGTCTCTGCAGCTGACACAGTTTAAGGCATTTTGAACTAAACCATCTTTAGTACATTTAACACTGTAAGCAATTCAATGTAGGGCAGATAGTGGAAAAGTATACGATTTTATATAGGTTTGTAAACAGATAAAAAAAGTAATTCATTAGGTATTCAGAATAAAAAATTACTTGTAAATGCACTTCAGTTGGTTAGATCAAAAATATTACAGTGAAAATTAATCAGCATTATAGTGAAATTAATCAGTATTGTAGTAAAATTAATCATATTGTAATGTAATTAATCCGTATCAGAGTTAAATTAATCAGTATTGTAGTAAAATTAATCATATTGTAATGTAATTAATCCGTATCAGAGTTAAATTAATCAGTATTGTAGTAAA
>NW_015150648.1:492943-494021 GCF_000732505.1 Cyprinodon variegatus
TATTGTAATGTAATTAATCCGTATCAGAGTTAAATTAATCAGTATTACAGTCAAATTGCTAATTATTATGGTAAAATAAATCAGTATTACCGTGAAATTTTGAAATATTCCCATATCATAGTGAAATTAATCATATTATATTGAAATTAATAATATAGTGAAATTAATATTATAGTGAAATTAAGTGAATATCACAGTCAAATTAAGCAGTATGAAATTTAAATGAATCAGTATTATATTGAAATTAATCAGATTATAGTGAAATTAATACATATCAGTCAAATTGATCAGCCTTACAGTCAAATTAATAAGTATTATGGTAAAATAAATCAGTATTCCCGTGAAATTTTTCATTATTTTAGTGAAAACAAATAGCATTTACGCACCTGTTTTAAAGCAGGTATATAAATGCAAATAGCGGAATACAGGTTCATACGTAACGAAAAAACTAAACAACTTTAAACACTGAAAAACTATGCAATTCTGAATTAAAACTAAAATAGACTGTACATTAAAGGAAAAACCCACAAAAAGTTTTTTTCTCAGCTTTGCTCTGTTTTCCTCCTTATTGTGATTATTATGGACTGAACAGAGATTAGAAAATTGTTAATTTAATCTTTGTTTTCTGACGTGGTAAATCTGGTTAATAAAGACTTTTTTTTTCCTTTTTTTTTGTTAAATGATGAGTTTACTGATATGATATCAATAAAATTCTACCTGAAACTATTAAGCACTTTTTTGGTAAAATTTTAGGGCCTATAAAATACTTTCAATTTTTCATTGTGAATGGACCATCCAGTTATCAGCTCCCTCCATCCATCCCTCCATCCATCATCCCTCCATATATCCCTCCATTCCTCCATCCCTCATCCTTCTATCTTTCCCTATATTTATCCATGCCTCATCCATCCATCCCTCTATCCCTCTATCCATCCATCCCTATATTTATCCATGCCTCATCCATCCATCCCTCCATCTATCCATCCCTATATTTATCCATGCCTCATCCATCCATCCATCCATCCATCCATCCATCCATCCATCCATCCATCCATCCATCCATCCATCCATCCATCCA
>NW_015150648.1:496210-497692 GCF_000732505.1 Cyprinodon variegatus
CATCATAAGGTGAACACAACATTTCACAACTTCATGATTTAAAAAAAAAACAAAAAAACAATCGTAGTCTTAGACTTGTAAGCATTTTTCTGAAAGCTGATGTTTGCTTTACTGTACGAAGTGTTTAATCTGTGTTTTTCTTTTAAAATGTTTTTTTTTTATATATATATATATATATTTCAGGAATATATCAACTTTCTTGGTATTTCTATTTTATTTTATGAAAAACTGCTTTTTGACTGGAAAATATTGTTATTGAAGTAGCTTTGCTGAATCCGCTGATGAACAAGTATGCTGCACTTCTGCTGTCTAATGCTAGACTCCATGGGTCTGAATCAATTTGGACGAACCGGGGAAAAAGCCTTGGTAAGTGTGTGCGTCCTCAGCATAAAGACACCATCTGCTGAAATATTCTGCCTGTTTGGAAAAGACGTGACATTTGCTGCTTCATTTAAGCTGCCAGTCACTTTAATTTGTCTTTTACCAAGCAAGTGTCTGTTGGTTACTGTTGCATGAATAAGATGGATTAAATTTACTTTGGTTGCCAAGACTAGGTGTTTAATTGGACCATGTGGACATTTTCTTGACTTATTGCATGTCGATTTAGAGACATAAAGGACCTTGGGGGTATTCTGAATATGTTTGTTATTTAACATTCAAGTCTATACAGGGAGGATCATGACGTTAAACAAGAAGAGACGTTACGGGCTTATGAAGCAAAGCAGAGGAAACAATTTATTATACCAACCTGAGGGGGTGAATAATCTGTTACCACCAGTGGTCCATTGACCTTTAGCAGTATGAAGAGGATAGGAGTGCAACCACATTGTCTAGGATAATTTATTGAAGTTTAACTACTGTAAAAAGTGTTTTTTTTTATGAATGCATAGGAATTATTTCACACAATTTCAGACAGACAATTTGACAAACAATAAATTAATCCACCAAATACACAAAAAAGACTAGTTAACGTTGACCAAGCCAAACACCAATTCCATATTAAGTAAATGCAAAACCCTCCACCAATTAAAGCTGTCGCTATATACAGCCAGAGAAGCCATCGATTTATGTAAATTATCTAAAAAGGGGTATGAAGAAGTAAAAGTTATTATTCATAGCCCATCTCCCTCCAATTGCACTTAAATTAACTTTACTTAAATTCACTTTAAATAAACTTAAATTAGATTAGAGTAACCTTCCTGTTAAACTTGTGGGTTTTCCCATATTAACACACACCCAAAAATATACATAAACATAATATACATAGATTCTCAATTATATATATGAAAATATACACTCACTGGCCACTTTATTAGGTACACCTGTCCAACTGCTCGTTAACACTTAATTTCTAAGCAGCCAATCACATGGCGGCAACTTAGTGCTTTTAGGCATGTAGACATAGTCAAGACAATCTCCTGCAGTTCAAACCGAGCATCAGTATGGGGAAGAAAGGTGATTTGAGTGACTTTGAACATGGCA
>NW_015150648.1:498690-524913 GCF_000732505.1 Cyprinodon variegatus
CTAATAAAGTGGCTGGTGAGTGTATATATATATATATATATATATATATATATATATATATATATATATATATATATATCAACATACTGTACATATATACATGTAAACAAACACATACAAACCTACACAAACACCTCAGGCCAAAATCCACATTTACACTCTTGTACATACATACAGCCCAACTTACTAAGCATGATTGTCAATCAAGTGGGTTTCTTACCTTATTCAAACCAGATCTCGGCACTCTGAGTCCTCTTTTATTTTTAAAAAGTATAATGTACTGAACTCTTGCAGCTCGCCGAATAGATGGAAAGGTTTAACTCAGGTAGAAACTAAAAAAATATGAATATTTGTAGGCCTGTTTCTCATACAGGATAAGCATTTCCTGTATTCTGTATGAAAAATTGTACCATCCGGTGCTCTATTCTCAGGCACACACCTCAGAGGAAAGCAGGTTAAAGGGTTGGTGCATTTGCTGCTTTTCCTTTAGTGAGCTTCAAAGGAAGCAGCATTAAGACCAATAGATGAGTTGTCATATTAGGCACTTTAAGAGGAGGAAATGTTCTTTTCCGTAATCTAATTTAATTCATTCATATATCAACAATTTGCAAGAGATGTAATTTAAAGGGATTGAATTAATGTCTAAACATAAAGAACTGAAATGGTTCAAATACAGTTCAGATGAATCCCATTCATCCAATCCCATCCAGTGATTAGGATCCAGTTACATGACGATGAACCATAAAACAATAGATGAAATTCAGTTGAAATAATTTCATTATTTCCCATTTGGAATGGGAATTTTATCAAGCATGTCGGGGTAGTGGAAGGGAACCCTTTTCTTTTGAAAAGATTTGTTTTTTGTTTTTAAATTAACCATTTGTTAAACTGTTGAAAAGAAAAAGGACCAGTGTCAGGTTGTTTTTGTCTATCTGTTTGGGGTTGAACGGTACAGGAATTACAATCAGCAGAAAATACAGATACAATGACCTAGGGTGTTTTCTATGGGCTAATGAAACAAAGCAAACTCATACAGGAGATTTTAGCTGTAACATTTTCAACAGCTTCATCTGGAAAAGAGTCTAAGTTTAGCTTAGAATTGCTGAGGTCCATATCATTAATATCAGCCATAACTCAATTAACAACTGTCAGGAAGGTGGCACAGCTAAATAAAGACTCACTAAACCAGGGGTACTTTCTACAAAAAGTAAAGCCATGCGAATGAACAATTGCATCTTACTTTCTAAAATGAATGTTAATCCCTTTATTGTCCCAAAATGAGGAAATACACTCGCTGCATTTAACCCATTCCCTTAGAGAGCAGTGGGCTGCCACTGTGTGGCGCCCAGGGAGAAGAATGGGATTAAGGGTTTTGCTGAGAAACCCTGAGGGGCTGTGGGGATTGAGTCAGGTACTTTCAACCTTCTCAGAGCAAAACGAACTGCTCTAACCACTAGGCCAACACTCCCTATAGAAATTTCTTTTAAAAAAAAACACTGCAGCATAAATTGTGACAGATTTGACTGAAGGCGTTTAGTAAATGATTTGCGTGAAAAAGGCAACGATGTTATCTGGTTAAAATAAAATAAAAAATTGTTGAATAGATAAACCAGTGCTCTAGAGGTGTTTTACTAAAGGCCATTCATTTTACACATGTTGAGAAATATTCATTTTTCCCTACTTTATCTGTTTTTTCCCAATATAAGGGGATATCATGCATTTTTTTTATTCAAGTATTTCAAAAATCCTTTTTGTTAAAATTAATCAAACCTAATCAGTAACATGAGCAAAATAAATCTAAATATAACATGTATGATAAACACATTTTAAAAGTTTGCATAGAGTAGATGTACCATGTGTTAAGAACTAACCTCATTCACTTATACTGTAACTGCATTTCATCAGGACTCTTATGTATGTAATTAGAATTTTTCTCTATGAACATGTAGCACATTTAAATCACATAAGAAATTTAAATTTTGTTTGATCACTTTGACAACCTTTTGGCCTCCAGATAGAGCAAAAATTAAATCTGGCACGCACTAGTGGCCTCGGCACTCAGCATAGCCTTACCCCCACTTGATGAAATGCATTCCGAAAAGGCCACCTCTTCACATTTGTAAAAGTCACCTTCTATTATCTTCCACTTGTAAATAGTCTGGTGTTCTTGAAGCTCTGTAATATTATCTCTCAGAAGTGTGGCAGGACCAGTGTGACATTTGTAAACAGTAACTTTACTTCTTTTTTTCTTCTCAATAGAGTGTCCTAAGACCAATCAGATCTAACCAATGTTCCCCTGATTGGCCTCTAACAGGGGATGAAGTCACCCATAACTAGAATCATCTTTCTGGCTGAATGCCATCATGTCGGCTCTTCTTCAAAAAACGACTTGTCTCATGGCAGTAAGCCAGGTTTGAACGGCTTTGGAGCCAAAACACTTGCGGAATATGAACAGGCCGGTGTGACGGGTGCACGTCTCAATCCAGCTAAAGTAGGCGGAAGGGTGAAATATAATGTGTATAATAGGCATGAAGAACTGGAGTGTGTGAATCGGAGGTGTAAAATGTAACTTACAGTCCTGTGAGCACACTGGAAAATCAACAGTCTGCAGTCAAATGTGGCTTCGTGGAGAAAGAATCCCACATATTTGTTGTTGGATTTAAAACAGACAAACCAGCCCTATCATAATCATATAAAACTGTTAATACTCAGGTTACTATAATTAGCAAGAAAACATGAAGATGAAAGAGAATAATACCCATAGGAATGCTATTGAAAGTTAGTATGCTGCAGTGATACATGTATAACATGTTGAATTGTAATTTTCATTTAGTATTAAGTCTGAAATTATGCTACTGAAAAGAATTACAGTGATATATAAATATAATTTATGTATATGTGTTCAATACTTATTCCAGATTGTTCCTCAAAAAATATGGTCTAATTTGTGTTGATTTATCTTATATATATAAATTACCTGGGTTGATATCTAGTATAAACTTCACACTGAAAAAATAATCCAACCGCTTTTGGCATTTACTTAATCATATTTTATGTCCTTCCCTGCTAACATGAAACAATTGTGTTAAAGTAACTAAATATGATTAAATAAATGCAAGAAATGGTTGCATTATTTTTTTCAGTGCATCTTTAAAATATAATTATATATTCCCATTTGTATTTATGTAAACTGTGTGTTACCTGTCCCATGTGCAGCACCTTATCACCAAAGCAAATTCCTTGTATTCGTAACACAAATTGGCAAGAAAGCCTTTTTTGATCTCAACAGTGCCATTTGTTCTATCTATAGAGTGGTGTTTAAGTTGGTAAATTTCTGTTTCGTCTCACCTCCCTCTGCAGGAAGTCACAGTCAGATAGGCTTGTGGAGCTGCAGCACTTTAAATCTCAGGAAGATGGTTAAAATAAAAGTTTAGCAGATTCCCTGAAGCAGATGCCAGATTTTTTGCAGTTTTGCTGAAATGAATAAAAACAGTTTTATGTTCAGTTCCTGCCCTTCTCTCCTCTGCTCCCTCTTTTCTAGTGATACCTTGACGAATCCTCGACCCTCTCTGCACGTTTTGCACTTCTGGTTCTATGATTTTCTACTATAGAAACAAAAAAGGTCACAATAATTCATCCAACATACACCAACACCAGTCAACTTCAGACTAGGCAGATACTGTAAGACTCACCGCCCCTGGATGCTGTCTGGTGTATTGGTCGCGGCTTTAGTCCCTAACTACTTTAGGACTAGTTTAAGTCTGAATAAATGATACTGGTAAAAGAAAGAAAAAAAAAAGATTGTTCCCTGAAACTTCCAGCAAAAAACTACCCAATTACTCTACATTAGTCACCATTATTAATCTAGACTTAGACTTAGACATTAGACTTAGATTTATTTTGTCATTTACACATAACAATGTTAATAAGCATCTTGTATGCACTTATAAAGTTCTTAACACATTTCTTATAAGTTATTATTATTATGATGTTATAGTCTGCTATTAATAACATCATAATGAGTCTATTAATGCATATATAGTCTTATAAACACATAATAATGTTAATAAGCATCTAGTAGGTACTTATTAAGATCTTATTACCTATTAACTAATGCTTATTACAAGGACCTTAATATAAAGCGTTACCTAAAGAAATTTCATTTTAAACAGCTCTCAGTGCAGCCTTGAAAAACAGTAATAGAAACATAAAAAATAGAACCTTTGCCCAAAACCTGGTAGCAACCTCCTGCTGCTCTGGGATTGTTGCAAGTGCTAAGATTGAAAAATCTAACAAACATGACGCCATTAAAAATATGTTCACTGAGAAAAACACAAATACTAATTGATTTCCCTATAATTCAGTGTAGCTGTGTTTACAACCTAGCTTCATGTTCTACTACAGACTAAGCCACCATGTGTACACAGTAAAATGTGAGTGCCAGACTCATTTGATTTTTGTGTTCATGTCGAGTGTGGTCATGTTAAAATCACTGTATCTGCCAAACTACATCCAGTGGGACAGCTGCTTGGAGTAAAAGTGCAGTTGTCCTTCTGGTAAAAGTAAAAAAGAATAAACTCTGCTGGCAGCAGTTAATGTAGCATGGAGAATTTGAGAGATGGTTTTTGCGTGCCATCATTCATTTTCATTGGGCCTGAGTGGTGTTGCCGCCGGAGATATCAATCCGTCTGTGGATACTTATACTGGAGCTGTCATGTGCCACCGTGCTGTAGGGAGCTGTGGCAGGGAAAAATGGATTACTCATCCTGACACAGGAAATTTCTTTAACAGAGAAACAATTTATGCTTCAACAATGTGTGGATGAGGGAAACATCAGGCGCTGCAAAAATTTTGGCTGAAATTAGCAGCAATTTCTTTTGTAAAGTAATTTGATTAGATACAGATGTTGGTTATTGTAAAATGGAACAAGTGAGTCAATTCCAGCATGTAAACAGGGTGGAAGTTATCTCACTGGAGCCTTACATCTTTGATGGAGCCATGTCAGGTGCCTGTTCAATAGAGTTATAAATAGCACATGCAGCTTCATGAGCTGCAGACCTTCCCTTACTCAGTGTTATTAGTTCCATTTGGGGTGGTAATTGCTTTTCCTGAAGCAGTGAACCACATCGCTGATGGATGGAAGCTAAATGTGAGACAAATCATAGACAGGAAACCTTTCAGAAAGTATTTCCTCCAAACCTAACAGCTTAACCTGAAAGGCGCTCATATTAAAACTATTTTGAGCTTCAAAATGATTTTATATTTTCTTTTCATTTTTCCTGAAACTTCAGATGAGAGTTTTTTTTAGATTCTTAATGGTCTATGGCTACTTCAGCATCAATAGCTCGTATATCTGCTAAATCCTAAATTGATATTTTTTTGTGAATAAGAAGGCAAAATTGACACTGATATTTATAAGAAGACACAGTGACAACTTGAAATCAATGGAACGATGTGTTTTTAAAGAAGTAAAATGGAGCCTAGGCATCCAACTGCGACACTCAGCTTTGAACCAGACCTCCACGAAAACCAATCAGCATCCGAGTTCATCTTAAAAGGCTTCCGATGCGCACTTGTGTGCTCTGTGTGCTGTTTGACTTCATTCAGATGACACCATTTTAACCCACCTCTAGCCCCTCCTCCACCTTCGTAGCTAAGGCTTCATCAGAGTGTCATTCCTTCGGACTCTTACTACGTTCCCTGTCTTATCTTAACCGGTCCGGCAGAAGACCGCCATGTTGAGCCTGGTTCTGCCTGAGGGTTCTTCCCAATGGGGAGTTTTTCCAGCAGGTCTTGTACACGAATGGTCAAAACTAAGATGCATTTAGGAACTAAACTGTAATTGACATAATTAATCTCATAAGTAATTTATTTTTTATTCAATAAATATTAACAGATTTATTTAAAGTGGCATTTCAGAGTTTTTTTTATTAATACTACCACCTGTGGCCAAAACACAGAACTGCAGCAATCTTCAGCTTGGCTCGTTCTTCTTTTTTTTTTCTTTTTTTTTGTTACCTGTTTCACCTAACCTGAAGTCGTCTTCCAAGTGAAGCAGGACAGAGCGGGAACTTTCGACCGAAAGTAAATCCAGGAAAATAAGCTATGGCGTTAAAGATGCATTGTTAGTAAACTGCTGAGGTGTCAGTCGCTCATCAAACTATGTTTTAGCTGTAAAGGGTCAAATAAAAAGCTTAATTTAAAGATATTTTTTGGTAAAAAACGTACATAATGTCTCGTTATTGCAATGTAAAAACCCTTTGCTGCTGTTGAGTAATATCAAATAGTTACATTAAGAAAGCATGTGGTACAGGATATCCACACAAATGGGCAGATATTTAAATTTCTATCAAATGTTAAATAAATACTGCGCATTTTAGACAATTATTGGCTCATAGATATAGACAGACTATCAAGATATTCCAGATGACCTGCATTTCTGCCTGACTGGGACTGTGGGTTAGAAACGTTATGAGATTTTATTAAAACTTAGTCAATAAGCGCTTATAATTAGCTGTTCTGACTGTTTTGACACATAACACATCCCCTTGATGGTCCAAAAAGGGAAAAGTCCAGTAAAAAAAATCAAGAACAATTTCAGTTTTCATTATTTTCAATCCTCAGGGGGTTTCCTCCTTTGTCTGGCTCCATAGAGCCACCAGCCAGAAGGTTATTTTTCACCTCATCACCTCACCCGTCTCTTAGCCTTCCCAGTGACAGAAAAAAACCCAGTGGGGCTTATGCCTGCAGATGGCTTGGTAGTGCCGATGGGGTGGTCAGGTGTGCTGGAGGCTGAGCAAGGATGTGTGCAAGAGAGAGGAGTAATAGTAACACTAGCTGGACTGTGAAAAGCCTGGGAGAAATATGGGGAATGGATGAGCCAGTGCCATGGCAACAAAAACAAAGGGAGGGCGGTGTAGCTGAGACTCCCGAGGTGACTGCTCCGGCTTTTTCCTGGATTTCCCTTATCACTGGTAGCAAGATGTTCACTCAGGTTGACAGCTCATTAATGCTGATGGTTTCGGTCGACTTTTTATACAATTTGTGCGACAGAACTAATTATAAAAACAATATGAAAGTTTCCTTTTTTTTCTATTCCATGCTAATAACTCCTACATCTGATTCAGGTTCTATTTTGTGAGAAATTAATGAATTTCTGTACACATGTTGACTGTCAATAATTATTTTAAAGCTTAATGGAATATTCATAAAATCAAAGAATGGAAAGAAAATTGCTCTGACAAGAGAAATGAAGAATTTATTGAAAGTCGGAGCTTCACGCTGAGGTCGGATTCAGCTGAAGCTCCTCCTACTGTGTCCATGACCTCAGGGTCGCATCCCGACAGATTCCAGTGGGAGTTTTCAAAGGGCTCTTCAAGTTCATTTCCTACACTGCTGGAAGACTGTCTGCATTTGGAAGCCTCCTGGGAAGACGCCACAAAGAGAATCCTTTGCTCTGCAGTGGATCAGCTGCAGACCATTATCTCGGCTGCATCCTTTTCTGCCTGTCAGATACACTATATTTTTATTGATGAAGTATATACTTTATGTTAATGAACAACACTGAGATCTGTTGGCATTTCTTAGTTTCATTTGCTGATTTTTTCTTTTGGCCATAATTTGTAACGTTACATCACTAAGGACTAAGGCAGGAGGGGGCTAGACAACATACCAAGTGAATTTCCCTCCTTACTTTGCATTAGTAACAGTTATTACATATATTGGCACATGACACATTCAAGCTTTTAATTAATAATTTGAACAGTTTTTGTTTCAAGGTATGGGAAATATACAACTTTACTTCATTTTGGTAAAAAAAATATATATATAAAATAGGTGCCCGATTTGCATTTAATGTCATGATTGGTATAAGTGATCTGACCCACATGCAGAGAACCACTCAGAGATCAAGGAAAAAAGTTTAACAGGTTTATCAAATGTAGATGAATAACAGAAGTTGGATCTGGAACTAAGTGGACTGGTGAACCGGAACTGGAAAGTCTGAAGGGGAGATCAAAGAGATCAGTTCAGGGACCATAGGAAATTTGACTGAGGCTTGAATATTTCTGGAGAGGGACTCACGTTTGAGGGGGGCTCTTGTCAATCCTTGAATCCAGCTTGTGGGGGTAAATCCAGAGAAGAGGGAACTCGTTGGAGGTCGGACAGATAGACAAGCGTTGGACCCAAAGGAGTAAAGGAGCAGACTGTCACTTGGATTTCCAAAGAGGACTTGAACGGATCATGTGGAGGTTTTCCCCTGCTCAGTGTGCCCAGTAAATCCTTCCAGGAGGAGAAGGTCCAGGTATCCAGTTACTCAGGAAGGCTTCCTGAGCAACGACAAAAACTAGATAAGACTCAGAGAAACAAGCTTGGTTAGACTCAGCTAATCTCAGCTTGGCTAGAGTACCCAAAACTGGCAAACACTCTGGCATCAAGGTAGTGACAGCCCACTGCTCAAATACTCCTCCAGTAATGAACCAACGAGCCGCAGGTGTGCAGGGAGGCCCAACAAGGATAGGGCACCACCTGGTGGTGGAGAGAGAAAAACACACAAACAACCCACACAAACTGGATTCCTAACATTTAATGTGGATCTGAAATCTACATAGGATCCAAAGTTTACATTTAGGCTCAAACACTTATATATACCCCCCATAAATGTTTGGGAAAATGCCAGCCAGCAGTTTGGACTACAACAATATTTGCAATTTAGCAATCAAAACGCTTTTAAATTCTGAGTGCTTTGGTTTTTCTTTTGATATTGTAACAGAATTGTTGGTTTCCTGGAATAAACTTTACCTTTATGGGCTGACTGGGGGTTTTTACATGGAGGCAGAAGTGGACATAAAAAAGGAAAACAGAAGCCCTAATCCACAATCCATCCACAAATCTCCAGTGAAGTGTAGCCCAAAGAAATTGCATAATCATACTGTTACCGTGCTTCATTAATTCCAAACTAGCTCTTATGTTTGATTTGGGTTTTAATCCTCTTATAACTCTGTTAACTGTCTAGCTGTTTCATTGGGGATACATTAGAAGTAGTCCGTTTTTACTCTATATTTCATCCACATTTTGCGAGAAATAAAATTATAAATAAACTTATTTTAGGTGTTCAGGCATAATATTTAATATAAAAGTCAACTCTAGAGCCCCTAGAAGAATAATGATGTTTCCATTTAAGCTTATCTTGTGTCCTGTAGCTCTGGATCTGCTTATCAGAGCTTAAAGCTTCCATTTAATTTAGATATCTACTGCCAGATGATCGTCACTGAGATGTAGGAAGGTGTGCAATTCCAATGTTTGATGTTGCTAATTATAGACAGAGGCATAAGGCTTAATGTGAAACAGCAAAACATTTCAGAACTGCTTCCTGTTGACGGAGAGTGCTGTTTTCCAAAAAGCATCTTTCCTCAAATGTTTGTCACAGCCTTCAACTTTTCCAGCCAAAGGCTGCATCTTTGAATGCTCTCACTGCTATCTGTTTTCTCTGTCATTCTCTGTTTCTTCTCCTCTTTTTCACCCTGTTTCCATCTTAAATCCTAAATGACACTGATGTCCCTGGGCTGCTCTTCATCGTCTTGTTGCGTTAGCACTGCAAAAACAGGGAAAATTTGCAAGAACCCATAAAGCCTCTCCTGGCACATTTATTGCTGTTTTTAAAGTCTCAAGGCCAAGTTGCCAAAAATTGTTATTTTTTTGCATTTTTGGGAAATGCTGAGAAAAATGTTTTGTTTTTAAATCTTGCAAAGGAATTTAGGAACTACTGTAGGAGTAGATTGTTGCTATAAACGTGTAGTTAAGTGGTGGATGAATACCATGGAGGTCTGGACTTTATTTTGTGGAATTTGGAAATGTGCAACACTTTGGATAAAGAGTCAACATCATTTTTAAAAGTACGGGAATGAGACTCGGGAATGCATCCTTTCAATGGAGTCAGCCCAGAGGGATAAAACAGGCTTAACCTTTTGAAACAAAGAGCAGGTTTGAGAAGCATTTAATGCGAAAAAATAAATAAACAGTGGTCTCAGATGAAGGAAACTATTTGAAATCCCGGTTGTTGCACATATAAGGACAACTCATACCGCAGTGTTAAATCAGCTTGACCCATATGGTGACCCCTTTCAACTGGAATGGATCTCTGCACCATAAGCCGAGGCGGAGTCCAAACAGGATCGTTGCTGTAATCTTTGGAGGGGGATGCCATTTTTGAAAAGCATTAATTCTAGGTCACAGGAGTCAATAAAATATACAGTATATTTGATCTTTGGGGCAAATACAGACATATGCTGGTATTTGTCAGGATGAGTGAAAAATAAATCTCCTGGAGAGATGACCTTTTACACAACAGCAGATATTGCCATGGAGAAGTCCAAAAATCACGCATGCAGATTAATAACTAATACAAATGTTTCAAATGAGCATAATGTTTATATATGTGGTAGAATTCTGCATAAGGTCCAATAAAGTGTCATGAATTATAAAAAAATGTCAGTAGCCATCTTATATGTACACTTTTTGCATACACATTTACTCTTTTTTAACTTCTCAAAAAGAATGTTTCAAGCTGTGTTCAAAAGAAAATTCAAGACACAAAGAACATGAAGGAAAGAGATTTAAAAAAACATATTGGGTTCATCAGGATACAATATGGAACAGCTGAAGTAGAAGTTAGAAGCTGGAGGAGGCAGACTAATAAACACAGGGGAGCTGGACTAATACATAAAAACACACTTAGACCAAGTAGAAGGACAAATACCAAATGGAGTACATTAGATCACATAAGAAAAAGAAAATGGCAATAAAATAAGGAACTTGGCACAAGAGAGTCATATATATGGCAAGACCTTACAGAGATAATAAAAATGGAAAAATTAATTCTATACAGCAAGACCTAACATCACAAAGTAAACCATGGGGAGCTGATGACGACACAAACAGAAATGAAATCCCTTAGATTACAATGATCTCAGTAACTATACAACTCTAAGTTTTTCATATTTGACTTTTTGCCAAGCATCATCCAATTAAAAGAAAAAAAGAGAATAAAGCAATACACTCGGTGAAAGGATTATAGCTCTCATTAAAAAGACTTTTTTGGTGTGCAACGTATTAAAATACAGATCACCATATAGTAGAAGCATCAGCGCATTACAAAACTTCCACCACTTGCAGTTAATGATTTTGACAGCTTATTGTTATTTTAAGGTTATTACAGCATTTTGTCATGGTCTTGTTTCTATTGTGCTTTACTTTGCTCTATGTTCCCTAGTTTTATTGGTTTAATTCCTTTTTTGTTGTAATTTCTAGATTTATGTTAGTTCTCATGTTTTTCTGTTGTCCTCTGTTGCCCTCTTGTGTGTGTGTGTGTGTGTGTGTGTGTGTGTGTGTGTGTGTGTGTGTGTGTGTGTGTGTGTGTGTGTGTGATGTGTGGCCATGTCTTTAATACCTGGTGGGGACAATTTCCTAGGAATATGCTACATTTTGAGGACTCATAGGTACTTGTGGGGACCAACAACTGGTCCCCATAAAGAAAGTTTCTCCTCTTGGGGTGGGGGTTAGGTTTAGGACTAAGGTGTGAATTGAGTTTAGGTTAGGTTTAGGGATAGGTATGTGTCGGTAATGGTTAGGGTTAGGACAAGGGTCATGGTTAGGCCATATAAATTAGTGGAAAATGAATGGAAGTCAATGGAAGGTCCCCACAAGGATATTGTGACACAACATGTGTGTGTGTGTTCCTTTCCCCTTGGCTCCCTCGTTGTCTCCTCTCACACCTGCTCCTTGTCAGCTCGTTAGCCCTCCCTTTGTCTCTGCCAGCTATATATGCTCTCCCTCTGCTCTCACTCTTTGTTGGTTCCTTGTCTTTGCTGTCCTCCCATACTGTTGTCCACCTACCTCGTCTCTCCTTGGCTCCTCGTGTTTGGTTTCCCCAGATGTCTCCTTACTTCTGGTTTGCTTTTCTTTATCAGTTGGATTTTTGGATTCCTGCCTTTGTTTACTTTTTTGCCCCATTAAAACTCCTAGAAATCTCCTCAGCTTTTCTGCCTCTGCATTTGGGTCCTCCAAACCAAACCCAACCTTGACAGATTTATTTGAACTGGAAATAAAATAATATAGCCATTGCATTGCACAAATGTTGATTAAAAGAGTTCCTGGTAAAATGAAAGTTAATTTTGTAAAATGTTTGCAAAAAGGTGAATAAAGCTTTTACAGATAGCAACCAATTTTATATCCAGATTGACTGAAAAGAGAAGGATTTTGAATATTTTGGCTTTTTTTATATTTTAACAGGATAAACAGCAGTGGACTGAAGAAGTTTACTCCACCATATATTTTATTTGTTCTTCCCTGTGGGGGGGGCAGATGCAGGGAGGGAGCAGCAATTCCACCTCCCTCCCCTGGACATGAGTCTATCTACTGTAAAAAAAAAAAAGTCTCATTAGACCAGAGTCCCAGCTCCCCTTTAAAGAAAAGAGGGCCATATAACCAGAAACCTTTCCATCCCTCACAGCAGCTTCCATTACCCTTGCCCCCCCCGCCCTCTTACTCTCAGCCAGATCCATCCATCACATCTATTGATCTTGTCTCCCCGTCTCGTGGTACATGTCCTTTATTTCTAGACTAAATGGAAAGGATGGCAGAACTGGCATGAAATATTCCAGTGACAGCAATGTCCCCTCTTGGGAGGCACAAGGTGCACCGGAGGTTTGGCTTCTTGTAGAAACTGTTTTCTTCATGGATCTGAATGAAGGCACTCTCCCTGAAGGGTTTACTAACAATATGTTTTTCCTTCCAGGACACTGAAATAATAATCCATCTGTTGCTTGGTCGACTGCACTCTCACTATTGCAGAACAGGCCACAACCCCTTAGCTCTGATGCTACAAACAAGACAGCAAAAACAAATCTTCCTTGAACCTAAGTCCGACCGTTGTTTGAAGTTTAAGAGTGATGCTTAAATAAAAAATGAAAACCATTAGCCCCTTTGACCAGATTTGCTGGTTTGTCACTCCGAGTTTTTCCTTACTTTGATCTCATTACTCTGATGTATTTTTGGGGAGAGAAAAAGGCTTAAGCTTTTAAAGCGATTGCCTCTGAGGAAACATTTTAGAGCAGACTGGCGTAAGCACTTGTTAGGCTTCAAACTAGGATTTATCTCACAGTATGTGACATATTTTAATACTGTCATTTAAACACAAAACACCCAGCAAAAATGTATTAGGTTAACAGAAGTGACATAAATCTTTTATGCTTGACAAAATTAGGTTTACGTGTTCGATCAGAGGAAATAACAGCAGACTGTTTTTGGTGTCCTATAATATAAAAGTGAGTTCATGTTTTGATTATCCCTCTGATTTCTGTACTTCTGTTGGTGTTCCAGATTTCTGTGACTGAACTTGCATCACATATATAAATCACTCATTAGTCCCTGGTGGGTATAAGACGTTTCTGATGCAGATCTCACTAAACCTCCTTAGAAATGCATGTTCACTGCATGATTAATGGGTTTTCTACCCAGACAAATGTGTCAAATCACTCAAAAATCTTTCATTGTGATTCCAAACTGAACCAGGGTATAACTTCTTTTGACTGCAATTTAATGGATTTGTGATTAATTTAGGCATCAACCATTTTCAAAACACTTAGTATTGAGATTTCGATCCAACATGACACAGAAAAGTCTTTGATTTGTTTTTTGTTTTTTGAGAAAGATTAATTATTGTATTAGAGTTTCCACAATAACAAGTAGTACCGTGGAAATGGTGCAGGGTCCTGATCGACAAATAGTCTTTTAACCACTGCACTGCTTCCTATTAATTGAAATGGTAGATTTTAAAAAATAGTAATATTTCATATATTACTGTTTATATATATATTTTTTTTTTTTTTTAGTTTTTCAAGGCTGCACTTTTAAAAAGATGAAATGGTCCAGAGAGCTGTTCCAAACGAAATTTAGATTTGTTTTACACTTGTGTAAACAAAATGACAAATAAAAGTCTAAGTCTAAGTCTAAAATATATCCATATACCTCCAAAGAAATAAGATTTTTTTTTTTACTCAAAAATATTAGCATTTACCATATATATACACCATCAGGTCATAAGAGCATTCCTTCGGAACTTAAAATGACCACATTTGCACGTTTTATGGATGCTTATGATTTGTAGTTGTTTAAAAAAACATTTACATGTAAGTATTTTCATACAAATAAACTCACAAATAAGTCAAAAAGTCACATGTACCCATTGCGCTATGTATGTTTGCGTGCCAACGGCAGGATTTAGGTTAAAGCACTGCTGTGTCTGTAAATCACACATCTGGCCAGGGGTGGAGGAGGAGGGGTAATGAGGATATTCGTTAATGTGTTTAACCTCCCCCTTTATAAAAGCCAGGTCATGACCTCAGTTTGATCTTTTTAATCTGTGTTAAATGTTTGATTACCGGAAAGTTAGAAATTATAAAGCGTACTAGTAAAGTACAGAGAGTCCATGTCTGTCAAATCATTTTAATTCTTTTTAAACTGATTTTGTCTCCAAAAAGAGATCATTGAGTTTGGTGGAGGAGTACAGATTTTAGTTTATTACAATATGATCTCTTTTATTAAAAGTGGCATATTCATAAACACATCTTATCCTGTTAAATAATCAGATGCACCACAAATTAAGACTGTTTGTACAGCGCTCTATTTTAATGAGGGCACAGAGGTGAATGAGTTTCAGATTAAAGCGATTCTTTTCATTCCGCTTCACCCATCGTTATATGTCTGTAGATGACTCAGTTTAATTTTCCTTTAAGCCCCCATGTTATAAACTGTAGCTAAAAAAAACATTTGCTCATCTGCAAGCTAGACTGACTTCATTATATTAACATATTATTGTGCAATTTTCAACTCATGATCTCTGATTTCTGAACCTCCAAAATCTGCATTAGTATCTTTTGTTTAGTCAATAAATTCAAAGTAAAATCTTAACAAGTTTGTTTAAGGGAACGATGTTCAATACTTTCGTTCCGCAGCAATAAGTCGCAGTGTTTTTGATGAGGTGGTTATTTCCTCAGGGCATGTTTTATAATTGAATTTGATTTTAAACCTCAGTGTTAAATTTTAAAGGCAATGCAATTTCCGACTGTCTCTTATTTATATTCTTTCTATATTCTATTCTTCTTTTAACTGGTTTGAGAAAGAAAATGCCATTTCAATTAAGAAGGACTGCATTTAAATTATTTAGAACATTTAAGTCCACAGGGCTTTCCCTTAATCTAAACTGATCTTGTAAATTTATTCAGCCGCAAAGACAAAAGGGAGAATAAATTTAACTCAGGTTCTGAAACTACAGCCAAAAATGAAGAATAGCCCACTTTGCCAGTGTTACATTGTCTCAAAAGAGACAGGTTCACTTGGCTCTGAATGACCTCTAATGAAAATCAGATTCACTCAGTGACCAGAGCTGACATTAACTCGCTCACACAATGAAAGGAGGAGGGGAAAAAGGTGTCAGTTTTAAATTAGAGAAATCTCTGTAGATATGAAAGACAAGAAGACACAAAAAGTCCAATTTGAAGCTTCACAACTTGTCCATAGTTTGGCTGCAGCTGCATCAGAGGAAAATCTGCAATAAATTCTAGAAATTTCAAAGGTGGTGTATACAGTACTATTTGTATTTAGGAAAACACAAAATACTCTTGGATACAACACATAAACAATAAGCTGACTCAACAAGAACAGAAGTGCAAACAAAAAAGCATTTGATGATTCAAAAAATGATGTTCTCTTAAACCAGAACGTTTTTTTGCATTTGTCAATTGTTTAAAATGTATACATCTCCTTTGCTAGAAGCTGTTCTGTTTGATGCAGTAACACAAACTGGCTCCATTATGCAGCAGCATGATGTAGAGACCTCCTGCGTTGTTGGTAAAAGATATGATCAAGTCCATTTTCAATGGATTAAAGAGAAAGAATAGTCGATTTTATGGAGATCAGATGGGCCTGACAGGATACCAGACACTAAGAGTGTAAAAAGAATTGTATGTAAAAACAACCCCCTGCATTTCAGATTAAGAGACGGATGTTATCTGAATGAATCCCACAGGTGTCCAGTGTGGACCGCTGGATGGCACGATTTGCAACAGATGATGGCGCAGACATGGAAACAAGTCAATGTGAACTCAGGAAATGACTCTAGCTTCAACCTCCTGAAAAACATAATCTACTCTTCCAAATCAAATTATCTTCAAGTCAACAAATACGGAATAATCAAGAAATATTCCTCTATTAAACTCTACTCTTCTCTACTGTTACTTTTTAAAACATGGTGCACAAAATAACTCTCAAGCTGTTCTCCATTGTTCTTACTGATGGAAACTTTCAAAATAAACCCCAAAAATTTAATTTTTCTTGTTTTACAGACCAGTGCTCAGCCTTTCGAATCTTCTACAAAATAACTTTGTATATTTTAAAATATTTTAATATCATATGTTCTACATATTATCATTCAAAATAAGTTTCAACACAGTGGGCCGTATCTGTCTGACTGGTTTCAGTTTGTTTATGTTAATGATAAATCTTCCTCATGTTCCAGGGTTACCCGTGGAGTACCACAGGGATCAGTGCTAGGACCAATTCTCTTTACATAGAGTTATTAGACAGCATGGGATTAATAACCATGGTTATGCTGATGATACTCAGCTATATCTGTCTATAAATCCAGATGAAGCTAACCCATTACATAGATTACAGGCATGTATTGAAGTTATAAAACCTGGATGACTCGTAACTTCCTGTTTCTGAATGCAGACAAAACAGAAGTCGCTTCATTTGGATGGGATTAAACTGATCTCTGATAATAAAGTAAAAAATATTGGTGTTATTTTTGATCAGGGCCTGTATGGCATAGTATGTGTTCATTTTGAAAATGTGAGGGGGAAAAAAACTTTTCACAATTTTGGTCTTAAAGGAACAGGTCATGTGTCATTGTTCTTGTACAGTTTAAAATCTAAACCAACTTTAAAGTTTTTGTTAGTTTTTTTCCTCCTAATAAATAGATATCATGACACCACTGTGGCTCCAAACAGAAGCTAGGAATTGATACAATATATTTAGTGATACATTGGCAGTATCTGGTCACTGGTAAACACTGTAAGGCACATGGCCAGGGGACGTTTTTCAAATTTATTAAGTTCCCAATAGAGAATGGGCTAATCCTTTACAAATAAATCTACTGCAGATAAAAATAACTGTTGAAGACATTTGAACAGAAACTCATTTTTTTAAAGGATTTGAATTGCATCAAAAAATTCATGGCTCGCTGACCAGATAACTTAAAAAGAAGCAAAACAATGACCCATGGACACTATCAAAAGAAATTGATTTCTGTGGTGTGTTTGAAAAACAATGACCTCAACTTGGAGTTGGCCTCCAAATGAAATTCTGTCTAAGACCCCAGAAAACCTTGAAATGGTTCCACTAAAATCCCCTCACTCAGTTATTCATTTAGTGTTCTTACTCTTAATAATTGCAGACACACCACTTTTTTTCCTGAATGACTGTCTAAAACAAAGCTTTCATTTTGTAACAGAATTGCTTTTATAACATAAATGGATGAAGAACCAAATCGGTCTGTATTTACAAGGAAAAGAATGAAAAAATGATCCACCTCATGAAACGCTCCACAGCAACCTTCCAACCCGACTGCAGAGATGAGGGACCTGAGGCTGCGTGGTGCTTCATTTTACATTAAGAAACATCTCACCAAGCCATGTCTGCCTGCTGAAAACCATCTGTGTTTTCTTTGTGGTCATTTCATGAGAGGAGTTGCCACGTGGAGCACAGTACGATGCAGGTTCAGATTTTGTTATGAGGTGGCGGTGCCTGGTACGAAGACGTTGTGTGCCAATGCTCTACAGATCTTAACACGCTGCCTGAAGCTGATAGATGTGGAGACTTCTGGCCAAGCAAGTGCTTTGCAACCTGGCAGTAATAAAAAAATGACCCGTTGTGTTTGTGCTGCTGCATGATAAAAAAAAACCTTGCACTCAGCTTTGCTTACAGCCCAGAGCAATGGATGGTAGATGTCTGAGAACGCCAAACCCTGCTACCAGACAACAAAGAATCAGATGGAGACCAAACGGTGCCATTTCAAGTTCCACCCCCCAATACCACATTCTCTGTGTGGCTGCCTTACCAATTAGTCACAGAGCTGCTGCTGAGGTGAGATAACAATAGAAAACCATGTATCCCCTAAAGTGTTACTGGAGGACCATTATTAACGTACTGATATCTTCTACATGTCACCGCTGCCCTCACTTGCCTGGCAGCACACCCTCACATTTTACGAAACGAACATCACCAGAGGGGGCTATGATTTAATCCAAGAAGAAAACAGCAGGACACAACATTAGGCTGAACCCAACATGATGTAATTAGTGAGATGCTGTTAGGAATAAATATGAAAGCTCGTACAGTGACTTCAAACTGCTTTGTAGATTAAAAAGTAGTCTCTAAAAGTACACTTCAAAGTAAAATACTACTATGTAATCAGAAGGGAGCAAAAGAAATAGTGAAACTTAATATTAAGTATTTTTATTCAGAGCATGTTTCTCAGTACATGCTGCATAAAAAAAGCAAAACAACCCAAATATTGCATTTTCCACACAAAAAATAGTGTTTAAGTTAAGTCACATTTTTTAGCACCACAGAAATGGGTTCTTCATTGAACACAATTATGTGCAAGTACAAATAATCCTTACAGGAAACAGAAAAAGTAGTTTGCTGATGCTGAATTAGGACATTAACGTTAGTTTGTGTGCAAAAAAAACAAGTTAACAGTTATAACTGTTCGGATTGTCCTTGCAGAATTTAATTTCTGCTGCTGACAAGAGTTAAAGGCTCTGTTAGCTTGCGAAATCAAAACTAACAAAAGTAAGACTACATATTAAACTGTCACAGCAATGTTTATCAATTAAGATCCAAAGTGGTTAAAGAAACAATAAAAAAAAAAAAAGTAACAAGTGTCTCATAAGCATTGTTTCCTTCAGATCCTTCATATATTTGAAATAACTTTGTTTGGTAAGCATTAATACCTCTTGGACATTTTTTACATCTTTTCACATTTGGACCACAAACCATTTCTAAGTATTTGATGTAACAAATCAACATAATTAAATAGGAATAATTATCTATAGAGGTTTCAAATTGGGGTCTATCACTAAACCAAATGAACCATAAAGCAGGATCAGGTTATAAAGCAATAAGCAACTGTTTTATTATATTGCAGTGCAGTTCAATCTATCATTTAGATTAAAAAGATTATAAGCCAAATGGATGCCTATCAACAATTATCAGTGAATTTGTCTGAGAGGCTTATGATAACTGGAGGAGATGCAGAGACAAGGTATGGAAATCTGTTTATGTTGTTATTACTTGTACTGCAAATAATAAAACTGCCATTATGGCGTAGTAGAAAAAATAAAAGCATTATTTAAACAGCGCCAAAATGTGTGCTGCTTCAGGTTTCTACGATTCATGCAGGGGGCACAGTAAAATGTGGAAGGAGGTGATCAAATTTAGGCCAGTTACAAACTGTGTGGTAGAACACACTACACACTATTACATTATCCCAGTATAAAACATGGTGGAGGCAGCATTATCAAAGGGGGATTGCTCTCTACAGAAGAGAAAGAGGTTGATGTGAAGATAGGAGGAGTTAAATCCACGTCCATTCTCAAAGAAAATCTGTTTGTGGTTCAAAATCTAATATAAGACGCTTGGAGAACCCTAAACAGCCGGGCAGAGCTTTAATTTAAGGGTTTAGATCTAAATGCAATTATATATATGGTCCAATTAAAATCAAATTAAAAGCATTTTAGTGCAAGGTAAAACTTAAAATGTATATTTATAGCTGTTCTCCATGAACTGGCAGATAGAATAATTTTTTTTAAAGCTATAACTGCTGTGCAACTCAGGAGGCAACTATTAAGATTTTTCTTGTTAAGACTTTATAAAGCATACATGATTTCCTTAAATTTTATGCTACAGCTCTAGCGTTTGTTGATGAGTGTCGTCCAGTGAAATACTCAAAGGTTTGTGGTTCTAATATGACAAAATGTGAAAAAAGGTTCCAGGATATAAACCCTTTGTAAGGCACTGTGTAGTTTATACTTTCAGACCAGAGGCTGGTAGTAAACTGATCTGAGGTCAGATCTGCTTCTGCACTGAGGTTCTGCTCCCATCATCCCATCCTGGGCTGGGCTCCCAAAACACTTTAGGCATCCACCTTAAATATCCCAACTGTCACTGAAGTATTGGTCCTCTTCTTCCTCTTCTTCTTCTTCCTCCTCTTCTTCTGTTGCCTCTACTTGCACTTTAGATTCATCATTTATCAACTCATCCGACAGCCCCGCTTCCTCTTCTTCCATCTGCAGTTGCGCGAGCATGCTTTGTAAAGTGGATTTTACTTCCTGAACTTCTTTTTCCAAAGACTGTGCAGAGAAAGTTAAGGAAGACTCTTATTTCTCAAACCAGTACATATTATTATTATAATGTTATGTAAGCTTTACAAAACAAAATTTAGTTTTGTATACATTCTGTGTGTACAAAATGGCAATAAAAGTTGTCTAAGTCTAAGTCAAAATAAAAAGAAAACACTACCAGATAAATGACCGGGGAAATGTGACATTTATGGGCCCTGATGAAGCCATCCATTTTCAACGGATTACTGGGACAGATCATGAAGTTATACCCACTTTAACCCTGTTTAATTCACTATTTATGAGCTCATCTAAACTGTGCACCCATGCAAGCAGATTGCCCAGTTAGATTATTCATGAACCATCAATGAAACTGTAAAGAGGCAGTGGAAGGAATCTTTAACCTGCTTGAAACGTAAATGAACTGTAAGGCTCCACAGCCAGTTGGAAGCCAAGGAATGTTCATAAAGTTGGAGCAAACAGAGAGTCTGTTGGCTTTTTTGAATGAAAAAAATCATGATCTTTCATTAACCAAAAATTACATATGAAAATCATTGGGTTGCCAGTTAAGCCCCTACTCCATCTGTTTCGGTTTTTCTGTTCTTGGGTGAGACACTTGATCCACCTTGCTCGCTGTTGGTGGCCTCGGTTCTGTCATTCTGCCCCATGGCAACTATGGCAACTACGTTGCTTAGCTCTGTGAATGTTTGCATTAATAAGTCAAAAACGATATAAGTATAAAGATCCTTACGAATGATAAAGCGCTATATCAATACAGGCTATGGAAAGGTTTCAAACCCTTCTACTCACCACCCGCAGCGAGAAAAGATATACTTTGTCTGTCCTCCTTTGTCAGTCCCTCTGTCCAACACTGTCAATGTGCCTCTTGTTATGAGAACAGAGATCCAATTAAGACCTGTACTGTCTGCTGGTCTGATCTTTCTGTCACTATGGTAACAGTAACATCATGAGTAATAAAGTTATTCTTCAATTTCTGCAAGCCAGCAACATAACTCTTCATCTTCAGTGTACTCAGGAGTCTACGATCCCACCGCTGAGCGCAGTGACTTCTACTATGAGAAATAAATGGCACATAAAGACATGGAAACTGAGATGGGGAAAGAAGAAGGCCAGTTTCCACCTGTCCGTATGCACTGGTATGATGTTTCTGATGCAATGACCCTAAATGCCTAACAAGATGGTCAACTATTTTTCTACCTAAAATGAAATGTGATATCTATTTCATATTCCACAGTAAATTGTTACTGGGAATTCTGCATTAGAAATCCTGTTGCAGGGTTAGAGACTGTTCTACGCATCTAGTCTTCAAAATTAAGTTTATTAACCAACGATTCTGATAAACACCCTGCATTAAACATTATGAAAACCCCCCAGCAGAGGTTAAGCTGTTATAGCTACAGAGGGTAGTTTAATGTTGTATTAAAACCTCTGAATTAGGAAGGTAGGTCACTTAAGTTCATATGTCAGTCATGATCAGTGCCTCTCTACACACTGCATTCTGTCAGACCTGCCCTGCTGAATTTTAATCAGTGTAATGCATCAGACCTGCAAGGCTACCTCTCTGCTCTGATGCAATCAAGTGCGCCCACCTGTTTCCCAGTCTCTATGAACTTGCCACAGACGACCATTACTCTAATCCCTTTTTTGCCTTGTTAGGATCTCAAGTATGTTTTCTTGATTCCCCTATCTTGCCTTGTCTCACTTCTACCAAGCTTCAGATTTCTAGACCACAACCAAACATCATGACCGGCGCACCCTGTCCATCCCCTGGATGTTCCTACTGTTTTCTAATCATCTGCGTATGACATAAGCCTGTTTCCTGGACTCAGATCTAGCTGCTGCAACCCAGGTTAATGCTTGCTCACATGTTCAGCCAGTGCACCTCTGCTTCAAGCTTCAGCCTCTTGTTATATCCCTGTAAGTTTTAACCTTTTCTGTCAGTTCTCCCAGAGGAAGCAAATAATCCTGTCACAGAATCAGGTACTTTGTCTACATCCTGAGGAGGTTAGTGGTTTTATTTCGGAGTCTTCTCTCTGCTGAAGCCACTAACCTGGATGTGTTTGTCTGTAAAACTGAAACTTTCACCTTTATTTAACCAGGTATGATTCATTGAGATTACAAATCTGTTTTGAAAGTAAGACCTAGTATTTGGGGGTTTAAGTCAGCATGTTATATTTGAGCTCTTTTTTTCATTAATATGTATCTCTGCTTCTGTCTCCATGAATCCTAGTCGGCCTCGGCAGATGGCCGCTCACACTGAGGCTGGTTCTGCTGGAGGTTTTTTCCTGTTAAAAGTGAGTTTTTCCTCTCCACTGTCGCTACAAGCTTGCTTAGTGTGAGGGATTGCATTCGAGTCAATGAGTCGATGCAATCAACTGGTTTTCCTTGGATAGAAAATTGTGATTCAATTTGACTATATGATCTTGTGAACTGTAAAATATCTTGCAATGATGTGTTGTGAATTGGTGCTATATAAATAAACTGAATTGAATTGAATTATCGCTTAACCATTCTTGCTCTATCTCCTAGTGTTAGAGGTCAGTCGTATGGAAGTACCATTTCAACCCTGATGAGTATAAATAGAAACCCAAATAATTTTTTTTTTTTTTTAATTGTAAATTTTAATCTCAATTCCCCAACTTAAGCTAAAATCAACTGTCTTTGGATTTGGATCACATACAGTAGGCCAGCCTTTGACTCCATGCATTAATGTACTTATCATCCGTTCACTACTGTTTCATTCTTACCCTTATATTAATGTTTTTGTTTTATCTCTTTAAATAATATCTTGGATTCGTATGAAGCCTAAGGCTCTAGCTATATTTCATAAAGTATTGTTATGACTAGAAAAGCTGGAACATAGAATTGCAATACCATAGACAAGGTTAAAGAGGAGCATTTAAAAATATCCAATCACTGCAATCTGGGTCCAACCAGGATCTCATCTAGGTCTCCAGCTCAGTATTTAGGGGGAATAAAGGTTAGTTGGCAGATTTTCCTTCAGCCTGCTTCTAGAATATAAAGTTATTTAATAATGTGTAAAAGCAGGAGGGGGAAAGGTTGAGCCAGAGAAACACACTAATCTATTTCCAATCAGCTTTCTAATTAGCGCAGAGAATGATCTATTGTGACCTGTAATCAGCCTCAACAGTTTGATTTGAGTCATTATCACGGATATTGTAATTTCCTCTCTGTCAGATCCAAAGAGTAGAATTGGACAGATGGGAAAAGGAGAGCAGAGGAAGGACGGGAGGGTCAGCGGTAGGATTGACACTAAGATATGAAATGAGCAGACTCATTACCAATACGTTCCTCTGTCGCTGACCAAACCCATCAGTCGCTTTTAATCTCAGCCCGTCATGACTGGCAGCACACATCACTGGCTCACTAATAACCTAATATGAACTTTTAGCATTTCATTTTCCAGTTAGTATATATGGTGTGTTTTTTCTAATTGTGGCCTGTCCCCTATACCTTACCTAAATAGATCAATGAAACCAGATTTGACATTATTTTCCCCTCTAAAGGTAAAGTAAACTAACATCCATCAGTGGTTTTGTTTACTTCAGAGTCAAAAAGCCTCGATATGATTCAGATAGACAGACGGGGATACATGGAAAAAAAGAAATAAGGACAGAAAGTGCAGGACTGATATTTATCTAGGCTGAACTGGAAGGATATGGGTGAGGGCTAGATCCCGATTCAGTATAGCTGTCTGCAGTTTGTCCTCCAGGGCCATTAGTCTGTCACCGATCAGCTCACAGCGCTCCGTTAGGTCTGTAGCATCGGCCTCGCTGCACACATCCTGCACAATAAAGAACAAGTAGGATAACAAAATAAATACAAACTGTTTTTCGAGATACTTTGAAATAACTAAAAATACAATCTTTATCTCAGACAAACACAAGTTATGCAAATTATAAACCCCCGGTTGATAACTTAAAGATATTTAAAGGTAAAGGTGTTACGCAAAAAGTAAAGCATGAGTGGTAAACACAACTACAGAGCAATAAATATTTACCAAATTAATCAGAAAGTAAGCTGGGCTACCATCAGTTGGAGCTACTTTGGCCAATCAGCCCCCCCAAGAAGCTTTAAATCCATTTTTGCTTTTTATTTTAGATTCTAGTATTGTATTTCTACCTTATGAGTTGTCTTTGTATGGAGCATTGGATGTGAGGCGATATCTATTTTTTACCCTTATTTTTCTCTGATCCCTGTGTTCCCTTTGCGTCTATCCATGTTCTGCCTTTTGTCTCCCTCGCTTTGCTTGATGACCACCCTACCTCCCTGCTCCCTCCACCTGCAATTCTAGTAATAATCCTCCCTGAGTATCTACCATCTATATCTTTTCTCAGCTCCCCATATTTTCTTATCTGACCCTTGTTTCCCACCACTGCCTTTCTCCCAGTTTCCATGACTGTATTCTTTTGTTTGCCTCTTTTTGAGGTCCTTCTTATATCATCTAAGTTCTGCATATGCTAACGCCTTTTTCTTTATTTATAAAATACTCAAAAACCTTTATTGCCACGTAATGGCACTTTTACAACCGAGAAACCAAATTGCAGATGCATAACAAGACAGCCCAACACAATAGAGGAAACTCATAGGGTCAAGACTTGGTGGTTCATTGACTGCCCAAGTACAAAGAAGACCCGTTAAAAAGATATCAGTGTGCAGATTTACTCTCAATTTACAAGCTTATAGTAAACAAAACAAAAAACAGTTTCAGTACTTTGGTGCTTCCTGACTTCTATATGAAAATAATGTCACAAAATACCCCTGTTTGTGGGGTATTTTATGTTCATTTTAATAGGAACTGCAATGGCTGTGATAAGTTAGCGAGGTTCATATCATGCAGCTGTAATTTGGACTTCTTTTTCTGATTCTGCTGGGATATACCCTATAAAGGGCAAATAATATACAGAATAATAAAAGTTCAACATATCATATTAAAATTGTCCCTGTTATAAAAAGGTTTGGTAATGTCTTATCATGTTTGTATGGCAGAACCAAGGTCATAAAATATGTGCACAATGCAGCAGAGAATCCAGCAGTGCTGTGCGTGTTTTGAAGGATGGCAGCTTGATGGAGGAGCAGAGTGCAGTAGGACAGAGCACTCAGAGTGTGGCTGACCGTAATTAGAGCATCCCCCTTTGTAGACACCGTGTCCCAGTTTCTTCACACTTATCAAGCATAGAGAACACAAACACACACACACACACTAGGGTACACAAATATACTCCTGGCAAACAAACAGACAAGCACCCTCACATGCAAAAATGAACTTCACACAAGCAGTCTAATCAGACTCATAGCTGCAGGTAAAACATATCTCCTCCAATGTTAGACCAATCATCAGAAAGTATCTGTCTGTAATTCTGCTCCTCCTTCAGATGATGTAAATCCCCCCTCCCAAAGGAAAGTAAAACAACATGAACATATCTTTCCTGATGCAATTGGGGAATGAAGGAAAACTTGAGCAAAGATAAGCATAAAACATCACGCTGCATGTTCGAGGAATTTTGAATAAAGGCATTAGTTACATTAATCTATCCTCCAGCTTCTCATGATGCAATGCTGTGAGCGAGAAATAAGTCAGTCGCCCTGACGATTGAAACCAGTTTGGAGAATAGCTTCTTTAGCTGATGAGAACTCTGTGTTTGCTTTAACGATTGGCTCTGATTTTGAGGGATTCTTTATCATTTTTAAATTTTTTTGTCACTTCATACTCAATCCAAGA
>NW_015150648.1:526352-530060 GCF_000732505.1 Cyprinodon variegatus
TGAGCGGCCATCTGTTGAGGCCGACTGGGGTTCAAGGAGACAGAAGCAGAGATACAAAAAGCAACTGTAAAAGGCGGCTCCATCCAGGAAACACACAGCCAGGCAGATGAGCTTCAACCCAACTCCCATGTCAGAGGATGAAGAGAGCACATCCAGCCAGCCACAGTCTGAGAAACAGGGCTACACTGGAAAAACAGACCGAGCTCCAACATCTAAAAACAAGGGTGTTGATGGCAGCAGCATAGCTGATATTTCTCTCCAGGATGGAGTCAAACAGGAACAGACATAGAGGACGGAGAACAAAGGTAATCCACAGTTAATTTTTTTAAAAGGCTCCTATCCTTAAAAAGGGAAGAAAAGAAGCTGATACGTACGAACATATGGCTGATACGTGCGCTTAAACCAGGAAGCTGTAGTCCTTATTTATACAGGCAAGTAAAGAATAGCTAATCTGTTTAAAGTGCAGTAATGACTAAATAGTTAATTAGTTACAGTGCTAGTCACTGGAAAACTAGCGTAGTTACTGTAAATACTAACACATTAGAACCAACGCTGCTTATGATATAGGTTATTTCTATGATTCTGTCCTATAGAGGTAAGTCAGTAAGCATCTAGGATCTGTTTTCTAATTAACAAAGCTAATTACCGAGGCTTAAACAGTGGAGTTTCATAACTTCTATGCTCTTGTTTTACTGTTGTCAACAAATGTGAAGAGGGACAATCAAGAACCTTGAGATGATAAAGCAACAATTAGTGGAGATTAAAAGAAAACAAGAGGGCTAAATCACCCACACGCACTACCCATTTCCTCACTCATGCACACACCCACACACATACCAATCAATCTCCATTGTGGCAGCAGGGCAGCGGCCTGGCAGCAGCTAAGTGGAAATCATTTACTTAAAGTCATTACGGAAAGGAGAAAGAGGTCAGAGACTCAGCAGAGAATCCGGCTCTTCCGCAGCGCTATCACAACACCATGACGAGAACGATACCAGCCCCATTAAACGGCCATCATATCCTTTGACTCAGTGATGCATCATACTTTATTGAGACTGAATTATTTCTAGCTTTTTTTATGTCAAATAGATTTTATAACCTAGAGTGATTTCAGTTCACAACGCCATCCAATCATAACATCAAATGACTTCCTTAAGTGTGCCACCCCCACAGAACTCCTAAACATTTTAAACCACACCTCAGCATCTTTTACTATGATTTACATGACACACCAATATGAATTAGTGAGGGGGAATGTGTTATATTACAAGCCCCCTTTACTAATATCCCTTAAAATCCATAGCAATTAGTTACCTTAAGAGGCCATTTAATTAATAGTTAAGTTCCCCTGTGTGTCATTTCATATCCGCGCTGTGGAGAACCAAGATGAAATTTCCTCAGAGGTTTGTTAGAGAACGTTAGGGAACAAACACAGCAGGATGAAGACAAAGGAAAATACTGGTTTAAAGCAAACTTATATATACAAGTATATTCCAGAATCTGAATGTCTCACAAAGCACCATTCAAGACATCTGAAAAAGGGATTGAAAAACAATAAACCCAACCAGACAAGGTTCACTAACAGACTGAGCAAGAACAGCATTAATGACATAAGCCGCCAGGAGCTCCAGGATATATTTCTAGGAGCTGCAGTATCCACTGCTGAGATGGGGAAATCTGTTGACAGGAAAACCATCAGTGGTCAAACACCACAAATCTAGCCTTTATGTAACCCATTCTACTGCTAGCTAACAGTAACTGGAGTTTTTTTTTTTTTTTATCTTGTCAGGGCTCCTGTCTGTGTGTTTGTTTTTTGTGTTTGTCTCCCTTCCACCAACAGGAGGCGCCTGGTTCCGGTCTGCCTCCTCACACACCTGCTGACGTTTACCTCATTAACGGAGTGCTCTTAAGCTGCTGATTGCCACTACCTCAACGCCAGAGTGTTTGACAGTTTTTGGTACTCTAGCCAAGCTGAGTTTTCTCTGAGTAAGACTGAGTTTTTGTCTCCCTGAGTTTTAACTTTGTTTTGTCTTTGCCTCTCGTCAGGAAGTCATCCTGCAAACTGGACCTTTCCGGACCTTCTCTCCCAGGAGGGATCAACTGAGTCTAAACTGAGCCAGAGATTCAAACAGGAGGTTTGGATCCAGTCTCCTTTGAGGACGTTGAAATTACTCTCTGAGCAAGGGAATCATCTTCAACACGACCCGTTCAAGTACAGCAGGAAATCAGCGTCTCCATTCTCCTACAACGTCCGAGTTCTGGGTAAACCCTGTTCCGCCCTCCACCGAATCAGACAAACTCTGGAAATTCAACACACAGATTGGAGTCAAGGATCCTTCACTTCTCTGGAAACGTGAGTCAACAACCAGATCCTCTTCTTCAAATCAACAAATCAAATTTCCCACTGAGCCTGAACTATAGTCTGTCTTCCCCTCATCTTCCAGTTCCGGCTGAGCTGAGTTCAGAGAAACTCTGCACCGAGCTTAATATCTTCAATAAAACCCGTCAAACTTTTCATCTGTGTCTCTCTGTTTGGACTTCTGCATTTTGGGTCAGACCTTTAATTAAATCATGACAAATCTGATCTTTCAGTTTGAGAGATAATATTATCGATGGTCGCTAATCACTGCATACACAGTAGCATACACGTGGTTGGAGAAGACATATAGTAGCACTCAGTTCATTTTAAACGGCAGCTACTTCGATATATGTTTAGATAAAAGTTAGGAGAAATTAAAAAAAAAAAAATTAGAGATGCCACCGAAAAATCCATTCATTAGACATACAGAGCTTTTGGTTGTACGTTTATACAAGTTAGTAATATGATGCAATAATATTGGCTATTGATCATATTTGGCTTCTCAGAGGACCATGACTCACAGTTACAGGTCAAAATTAACACGCATCTGTTGTTTTCATAATGAACAGACAGAATCTGACTGCAGAGCTTCTACATATCTTGAAAATTATTTTCTCTTGCATCATTATATTAATAGACTGGTTCATCAATCCTTTTTTTTAAAAGGAGCATTGAGACATAAGTAGAGACAGCTGCAGATTTAAAATGTGAAACGGATTTACTGGGATATGCAACATTCAATAAAATATATCTCCAAGTTTACCAGAAAGTTTGCAAGAAAAAATAATCCTATGCTATATTTAAACTGCAACATACCTTTTTGTCTTATATGATTTAGCATAAGTCTAAAATAGTTGTGCCAGCCAACGCAGAGACAACTGCAAACAGACTCACAGGTTAGACAGACTTAAAAGTTAAATATTAGAAACCTAAAAGAATTAAAGCACAAACAATAGAAAAAAATTAATCAATAATAAAACAAATCAATTAATCAATAATCTCTTAAATTTCAATACATAGACTTTGGTTGCTAGCAATATGTAGGCATCAGTATCAGCTGTTATTAGTATATTTTTTTTGTATTTTATATACTCTAATAATCCCAGAGGAAAATTACTTCTCTGCATTTAAGCCATCTTCTTTGGGGAGCATTTGGCTGCCATTGTGCAGCACCCGGGGAGCAGTATGGGGTTAAGGGTCTTGCTAACAGATCCAGAGTGGCAGTCTGTGGGAGTAGGGGATCAAACTCACAACCTGAGGATTCAAAGCCCAATGCCCTAACCACTAGGCCACCACTCCCTAATAGTAATTATTTAATTGGTGAATGTTACAATGTTACATACACTACA
>NW_015150648.1:530451-572598 GCF_000732505.1 Cyprinodon variegatus
GTTTGGGCTCATTTTTGAAAAATGAAAAAAAACCTAATGAAAGTAGCAGTAGGTCCTGTAGCCTCCACCCTTAGGGTCTCCACCAACTTTCATTAAAATTTGCACCCTTGCCCTGAATGCATTACACACACCATGAGAAACAGCAGCAGGTGGTTCCTACCATACTGGTTAGGGGGAAATAGAAATGCCCGCCACATATTTGTAAAAACATTTTGAAAAACATGAGGGTGTTCCTTCACATTTCCTGTTATGTCCTATTTTGTGTGGTTCTACCTCCGAAAGTCCCAAAAATGTCATGAAAGTTTCAGGTTGAGAAGTGATGGAGAGTAAAGTTCACACTTTTACCAGGTACCGTACTCTGTAGGTTCTATTTAAGCCAGTCTGATTTCAGACTTGTTATTCTGTTGGAATCAAACTGCACAATAGGTTTCCTGCATGAAGATACTGTTGTGCATTTTAATATTTGTTGTTAACTAATTCACATATAGGAAACAATAAAAAAAAAAAAGCTAAAATGTACTGAAGGGAAACTACAAGCTCAGCAAACACACTCCTACATCCTCTGAACGAATAAAGACTTAGAACCTAAGGAGGATCGGTCTGGAAAAAGCAGACGAGACTTCTCATGTGGAGAAAATATTGATCCAACAGTGAAAAAGTTGTCAGGGGTCATGTTTAAGTTGAAGCCAACTATCGGATTCTTTAGCATCAACCGGGGTCAATGTTCTTCAGTTACAATGATGAAATCCTCTGAGAGCTTTCAGGTTACCAACCTCTGGGTGATTTTCCTCCATGCAGAACAAAAACTCCTCCAGCTTCTGCAACAAAATAGGAAAACATTTATTAGGAGGTCATTTGGCCTTAAACCCACTCATAAATTATTAAAACTCCAATTATCCCGACTGAGGGCTGCATGTGTGCAGCATCATCATATTGTGAAGAGGTCGTGATAATTTATCCCCAACTCAGGCATAATAAAAAATGAATATTTGTATTATCTTTGCTGCAGGTTTTCATTGTTTGTTTTTAAGATATGTAATCGCACATTCCTCACTAAGGAGAGAAGTAATTACTGTTCCCTCTTCTAGGCTGGCGTATTGTTTATGGCTTAAGGGTAAGTTCATAAGATGGCAGAGAGGCAGCAAATAATAATCAGTGGTTTTAATTAAAAACGGTGGCCATAATCGTTTTTTTTTTTCCCCCTCTCAGGTAAACACAGCAGACCAGCAATAGGAGTTCATTCAGAAAATTATTATTTTGAGCACCGCAGGGAAACGGCGTCTGAGAGATGAATGTATATAAAATGTAAGAACAACCACGAGGTTAACGATAGACGAGTAGATGATAAGATCTACAGAACCAACTTAAAAAATAGATATAAAGCATTTATAACAACGCCACTATAAAAAAAGTAATTAATGTACTTAAAAGTAAATATTTTTGCAAAAGAAACACATACTCCTCATTGTAATACCTCTATTTATCCTATTTTGGGGGGGAAAGGAAGGATGCAAATAAAGGGGTGCCAATAAAAATAGAGTATTGTAGAACATAGGAGCCACAAAATTAACCCGTTTGCAAGTTCTGAGACATCATCCTACAAGTTTTCTATCTCACAAAATGAAGAAAAGAAAGTACACTAGAAGAAACTATCTAGAAATAAGTAAAAAAAAATTAAATCAAGCATATTTACCCTTAATTTGAGAAGGTAAATAAGATTGTTTGCATATGGAATTAATATTTTGGCTATTAAAAAAAGATAATTAGATTATATGTACTGAAAATAAGATAGTGCAATTGTTTTTTTTATAATTTTAAATGTAAATTATCTTGTTCTATTGGCAAAGTGTCTCACTTACCTCCTCAATTAAGGAACAAATGCTCTTATTTTAAAAAAAAATCAACTTATTTAGATTTACATTTTTTTTGCAGCGTACCAGAGGAACAAAAAAAGAAATGGTTGGCCGTCTCACCTCTTAGCTGTTGGAGACATGTTAGCAGGGGGCGAAGAGCTTTTAGAAGAAAAGAAATAGAGAAACAAACCAGGAGAAGAAAATGATTGCATGCAGTTTGTGAATGCAGCAAAGGTAGGAGACAGGGGAAGGTTAATGTCTATGCAGAGGGTTTAATAATGCATGAATGTAGCAGGTGTGAGAAAAAGTTAGAAGGATTTAAGAATGCAAGAGTTTAAACACAGTTTAACACATGCAAGGGAACACAATGCCAATGGGCCTAGAAAAGATCACGTCAAGAACACATCAGTTATATTAGATGTCTGAATGAAACATTTAAAGGAAAAACCTTTGGTGAAAACACAATCCCCGTAATCTAAAATAGCCAAAGCTCGCCTTCCAAAAATGTGTCAGTGCTACTTTTTTTTTTTACACTCCTGGCTTTGTTGGCTTTGTTTCTGTCTCAGATGAATCTATCAGGCTGTGTGGGCGGTGGAAAGCAAGAGAGGAGGAGAATGAGTCTGATTCGCCCCTCAGGCGGCAGACCTTCCCTGGCAGTCAGGTTAGACCAGTATAATAAGAACTCATGCAGGCATGCATGCATTAACACTAAACAAATATATAAACATGCAGAAAATAACTGAAGTTTCCATTCAACCCAGAGCAATTCTTTGATGGTATTCTTAAAATGCTGGAGTCCATCACACTCACTTTTCTGCTGTTCAGATATGCCTCCAAGCTATCAGGCTAATAAGCTGCTGCTTGACTCACTTTGGTCGGCAGATTTTAAAGTCTCACAGCAAGGGGAACCGAAAACGTCCTCTCTATTAAAGTGGCAAAGCTGACAAAGCAGGTAGACTTTATTTGAGGCCACACTTCACACCACATTACACGTAATGCATGTTTGATCTCTTAGTGGCAGGCAGGGGTTAGATTACCTCAGTATTTAAAAGCCATAGAGGAGGAATCTTATATATTCAGGAAACTTTAAACATCTTAAAGGCACTTATGTAAATAACACATTTCATGCTGTTTAGAATGCATTCACTGTTACCTTTGTGAACTCTGAGTTCTGTAGGTTGGCCTCAGGACACCAACGACCTCCTAAAGCAGTAAGCATTGCACAATCTTCTTCTTCTTCCTCTTTGTTGCTAGGCTCGGTTGAGGCAAAAACTGTTGCAGCAGGGATGTCGTCCATGTTTGCTGCACCGCAGCTGGATGTTCGCAATTGCAGACCTCGCAGAAACAGGTGACAAGCTTCCAGGTCAGCTTCCCAGATACGCTCCAACCCAGGACAGTCACAGCTGGAGAAAAGATAGAGAGAGAATACTTTTAGAACAAAAGCAGCAATGGATTTTTTTTTTTTTTTTTTTGGACAGTTATGTCTTTACTTATCATTTTGATCCAACGTTTGTTCATTGACTGCTGGACAAACCGATAGAAATGTCCAGATAGTTCTTTATTACCAATACGATACAAATATGGCAGCTTAGAGAACTGACTGATACTGATATTGGTCCAATACAATGTCAGCAGGAATCATAAATGCTTTCATTACTTATTTTCTACTGTAGAGAATTAGAAAATGCTTGATGAATTGGTATTACTAAATGAGAGAACAATAGCCTGACGATATTAGAGATTTTAAATGCAGGCAGATATAATCAGACATTATTTTTTTGACAAATTTTGGTCCAATATTTGATATTAATATCAAATTAGGAAATTCCTTAAAACCAACACAATATTGATACAAATGTACAGTTTTGGGAGTTCTAAAACTGTTGTTTGACATTTTGCTGAAATTAATATGTTTTAAACTTGACATTTTTCTATATATTTTGGTTTCTTAAAAGGAAATGTACCAAAACACAAATGGGCCTATAGACTGGTAGGAAGTCACTCCAACCCCAACCAATTCCTAGTGCTAAATACCATGCATTTAGTCCAATAAACAGCACTAAGTGCTGTATATTGGACTGAATAGTATATCTCAAAATAAGCTAACATTTGGGTCAAAACTTATGCAGGGTTGCTTCAAACAAATCTACATAAAGGCCTTCTCCTACTTTGTGTCCTCATCTGTATAGCATTGACCTATAAAGGAGAATCATTGCAAACATTTACTTTGTCCAACTTTAAGTTCTGATCTTTTGTTTGATTTTAAATGCAACATCACATCTATTTTATGCTGAAAGAAGTGTGGAAGTGTGGAAGTGTAAATGATTGGATGGTATTCTGCCTGAAGTCAATGGAGTAATCATCCATTGTTCTTCGATAATCCAGTTAACAAGGCAGAGTTTGGAAGTTGTCAAGAAACAGCATGAGACCGACTGCTCTGAGTTAAGGTTACAGTTTGTGGTGAAGACGATTATGGTGTGGGATTGTTGTTCAGGAGCTTGGCTTGGTTTCCTAGTTCAAGTAAAATTAACTCCCAATGTTACAGCAAACCAAGATAACTTTGACAATTTGATGACTAGAACAATGAAGGAACAGTGTGCCAATACTTCACCATAACTGCACACAAGCCTACAAAGCACAAGGTCCCCAAAGACATGGATAAGCCAGTTTAGTGTGGAAGAACATGATTGGCCTGCCCTAAGTCCTTGACTCAACACAATAAAAGACATTTTGGACAAATTAGAGAGAGGACTATGAGCAAGACCTTCTCACAGAACATTGGTTTCTAATGCCTGTCTAGATTAACATTTAGGGATTCACACTTCAAACTCTGGATGTGGAAAATCTGTCAAGGTTCTGCCCTTTGTTGAGGTTTATTTTTAGTTTCTCTGTAATTTTGAGTCATCGTAGTTGTTTTCTGGCATTGTTGTGTTTTTTTGTTACTTTCTTTTGCCACCTTGGGCCAGTTTCCTTTCCCCTTGGCTCCCTTCTAGTCACTTCTATCCACACCTGCTCCATACCAGCTGATTACCCCAGTCTTTGTTCTCTCTCCCATATATACTCTCCCTGTGCAGTTATTCAGTGCTGGTTTCTTGTTGCTTCATTGCTTTGCTCCTCGCGTGTTTCTCCCAGGTATCCCCTGGTTTTTTGTTTTCTTGTTAGTTTCCTTGGATTTGTGCTTCTGTTGCCATCAAGTTCCCATTAAATCAGCAAACTCATCTACAGTATGCGCATCTATGTCTTCTCTGCATTTGGGTCCTCAACCAACTTCAATCAAACTCTGACAAACTCTCCCTAAAGTATTAAAACTGTTACCAACCATGTTCGTAAGTGAAGACAGACAGACTGAAGAGAATATTAGAGGACGGACATCTGTGCATTTTTAATGCATATTAATAATATTAATAAAAAACAGTACTAATAAATTATGTGCACTGAACACAAAGGACATCACTTTGGGTCATGTGCTCAAGCATGATAAGCAGATGTGCATTTATATGGTACCAAAGAGAATAAAGTGGTCGTGTAGATAAGACGCAGCGCTTAGAACACCATTAAAGGCAGACAAGATAATGAAAGCTAAAATTACTCTGTGATAAAGTCAGTCCTGCTCTGAAAGTAGCAGACCGACTGAGGACGGCAGTAACACAAGTATGGTAAAGGACATCTTTAATAGCATCTCCACCATAAAGCACTGACAGAAGAGTGACGGAGGAAAGGGAATCATTCAGAGGCTTGGAAGAAATTGACAAAAGTGTAATGAGAGTGAATGTCCTCCTGGCAGGATGCCCTTTAGCTTCAAAGAGAGGCAGCAGAGAGAAAAGGGAACGTAGACGTCTTCATCTCACTCAGCAAGAAGGAAAACAAGGATATTTTTCTCTGGTGGAGTGTTACCATCCCTCCCTCTGACCTATAGGATATTCAGATTCAAGGTCTGAGTGTAAAAACTAAGTCTGTAAAAAAAGACCTTATTCTCTTAACTCCAGTTCATCATCATACATTCTAATTCTACGCTTGTGGCAATGAACAGTTTCTTGACAACCTTTAACATTAAGACAGAGATATCATGTTAAGGTATTTCATACTTTTAAAGATTTTAGGTTTTGCTTTAGATATAAAACTGCATCTTTTCAAAGTTTCCAATTTGAGATTTTGTGACCTTTTCATTGCTTTCATGTATCTACCTTCCTCCTTTAGTGACCTTTAGATAACAAGTTATTACTAACTGGTTTTGGTCTCAGGTGACATTTTACAACTTATTCAATGATCTTTATAGAAAAACCTTCCATCTTTAACATATCAAAGAGAAAAAGACATTTATTATTAAATAATACCGGGTATTATTAATATATTGGACAGTTCAATGTACTAAACAATTATTCGACTAAGCCCTTCATTCAGACACTATTTGTCCATCATGTTTCCTTTCTTTTGTTTCTTCATATACTGTAAGAAAAAGGTTTGGAACAGTTGTTAGTAAGCAACTCTTTTTTCTTATTTCCTCTAAAGGTTCCTGGTTTTGATGTAAAAAAAAAGTTTTGTTTTTTTGTCTTTTGAGCAACAGAGGATGCTCAGAGGGTTACATGTCAGCAGTAGGTTTATTCTGACAACTAACCCATTTTAGTGAGAAAGAATCTCGAACAGAAGGTCAATTTAAACTAACAGGATTTTTAGAAAAAATAAATATTACAAGAAAAATTATAAAGGGTGAAAATTGTACAAAAAAAAATTGGTCCTCTACTGACAATGCTTAGATTTAAGCCCTTTAAAGTATTGTCGTTTTAACATGGAGTGTTTAAAACGGTTCGTTCTCTTTTATCCGTCAACAAACTTAAAAACAAAATGCACACAGACAATATTGTTTAATCTCCCCCTTCTCTCTACTCAGTGATGAGAGTCTCAACCCCCTAAAACTCAATGCCACTTGTTTTCCAGCCCATCTACTGCCTGTAAAGGCTGCCAACCTCTGTTCGCTGCCAACGCACGCCTCTCAGCTGTTTTCTAACCTTCATTTGGCAAAGAGACAATAGAGAGATTGTTCGTCCCCGCCTCCCTGCCCTCACCAATTTTCTACTCGACACCCGTGCTTCTGAGTTTTTCTCATAGTGGGGATGCACCCAGTTTGAGCCAGTTTTTTTCCCCCTTTGTTTCTCTAGAAGGTGGGAGGTGCACACACGCTCACTAAAAATATATAAATATACAGGAGGTTCATGTGTTTCTGAGCAATATAAAAATGGCAGAAAACCTTATTATTGACAGCATGACTGATTGCTGATAACTGTCTCTCTGTATTGAAAGCTCACACTGCCCATCAATGAGTAAGCATCCCTTTGATGAAGGCATCCCGGTGCCTTTTGGTATGAACTTCTCACTCAGGGGGGTTAATTGGTGGCAGCCTCTCGGTCTTCCATCTGACAGTGCCGGGTGTTGGCGTGCTGCCCCGCTGACGTCCATCAGGGAAAGGAAGAACAGGGAGGCACGTTCTAACTGCAGTCTCCCTGTTTACCTCGTGGACTGCAGACTTTCAGGACTGCTCTTTCTCCTTGAGGACATAAACACTCAGTGAGCTGCTGAGGGAGGGCTATAAATATACAGTGGGCTACATGCTGAGCAAAGCTGTACAGGTTACATCTTGCTTGTGCAAGCAGGTTCAGTTAGAGCACGATGGTCACAAACAGTTTGGTTTTAGAGATTACTCACATAAATAAGAACCTCTACTATCTATTGGAAAAAGTTTTTTTTTTTTAAATGTCCGCATGGAAAACAATCATCCCATTAGTGAATGTCCTACTTGTGTTTTCTTTCTTCCCTGGAAAAAGTTTCATAGCACAAATTATGCTACTACGATTCAAGATTAATGTGCATGAAAAAACCTTTACATTTCTGTCAAAACATGAAGGGAGCAGTAATACCGAAGTTAACATGTAGATAAATCCCTCCATGTGACTTTATATCTTCCATCCATCCATTTTCTTACACGCTTAATCCCAAGCGGGGTCACGAGGCGTGCTGGTGCCTATCTCCAGCTGTCTATGGGCGAGAGACGGGGTCCACCCTGGACAGGACGCCAGTCCATTGCAGGGCAACACAGAGAAAAACAACCATTCACACACACACTCACACCTACTGTAAGGAGAATTTAGAGAAGCCAGTTAACCTAACAGTCATGTTTTTGCACTGTTGGAGGAAGCTAGAGTACCCGGAGAGAACCCACGCATGCTCAGGGAGAACATGCAAACTTCATGCAGAAAGACCCCAGGCCGAGAATCTAACCCAGAACCTTCTTACTCCTTTTTTTCTTCTATTAAACATTAAAAAACAAAGAAAAGCTAGTAGTTCAAAGAGTTTTCAATTTTGATGGTTCCACAATAATATCCACTTATAATGTGTAAAATCCCAAACATGTGTAACATCAGGTGCACACAATGATAACTTGTTATTTCAGAATTTAAAAGAAAAGCATTTTAAACCTTAAAGATTTTGCTTTGAGTTCTCCTGACTTATAAAGTGAGGGTAAACACCAGAGTAAGATACAAACAAATATGTGAAGCCTTCAAATCCAGAAGACATTTCAATTATTGGGGTTTACATTTCAAGGTAAACATCTCCCTAAAATTGAAGCAGCAATGGGAGATGTGCAAAAAGGAAACATTTTCTCTTAAATAAAAAAGTTAAGTTTAGAGTGAAAATTTCCCCAACGTGGACAATTTTCTTTTGACACATTTTGTTGCTAAAATTGTATAATTTGGACACCAAAGCAAAGAAGAGGTTTAACTCAAATCTAAATCCAGCATTCCAGTGAAATAAGCTCCATACCAAGTGTAAAGCAGGAAGATGGAGGTGTCATGGTCTGGGAATATTTGCCAGGAGCAGGAACTGTTCATCTCGTTTTCAAAGAATCCATTATGAAATCTTTTCTTTTTAAAGAAGAATGTGAAATCATCCTTAAAATATAAGAGCTGAAACAGAGCTGGACATGAAACCTGACAATTACACAAAATATAATAGTAAGTTCAACAAAGGTCTTCAGAAAATGAAGAAATGGAAAGATCAGTGCCCTGTGTTGAGGTTGAAGTCCCATAGGAGTTTACAGTTGGTGTGAGCAGCCTCCCTAGAATATTAAATGGAGCCTAAGATTTAGGAAGGATGGAGAGGAAAACCATGGTTGGTAATAAAATGAAGACTGGATAAAAATAATTTGTGTTTCTTTGTAATATTGTGTTTCTTTGTAGATTATTCAGAACAATGTCTATTCAAATCTATTTATGGAATAAAATATGCCCCATTTCATCTAGGGATGAAAATCAGTCATCTAGATCACGGGCTAGTGAGGTCCGTGCAAAGGATCCACTAAAAACTGTCAAAAAACAAAAACTCAAGCAGTTTGCAGAGTGGGATCCAGGTCCTCATTCACTTCAGACTCTTTGCATGTTGATAAAGAAAGAAGTGCATAAACCAATTGGGCTTATACAGACCTTGGCTAGTTGCTGCAACATAAACCAATTATATATATATATATATATATATAAAATTGGTTTATGTTGCAGCAACTAGCCATGGTCTGTCTATTTTTACACCTATTCATTTCTGTTGATAGAGTTCCTAAATCTATACCATAATTTAGCCAATTTCCCTTTATTTCTGCTTTTGCTTACATGCACAGTGCTTGTCTGTACCTTAAGCAAAGAGAACATGCCTGAGCATTTTAATAACTTCTACACCCAGCTGGTTTGCATCCTTCACACATGATAAATAACAGCCAAATCTCTACAATGGAAAAAGCGTGAAAAAGTAGGACAAACACAAGAAGCACTTACTAATGAATCATCTACATAATATTTTTAAATAACTCAGAGGTGCAGCTAATTTGAATTAAATTATTTTTTGTCTGGTGACACACTTAAGAGCATCTGCACTGCTCTAGCTGCCTTCTATATTCTTATAGTGTGGGATGGAGTTTTTTTCTTTAGAAGCAGCCGTCACCACAGAAACCAGACATCTCACCACACTAATCTACCTCTCTCCTCCTCTCCTTATCCAGCATAACACTCCATCATCAATAATGCACATTCATCCTCTCAAGAATACTTACAGTGGTTGATAGGCAATACTTGTGAGTATTTGCTCCTTATTGAATCACTGTGTTTCTTTGCACACGCAGGAGCTAGTAGTTGTATCTTGTAATCTTCCCATCGATATGAAAACACTAGTCATGTTTGGACTGGTTGTTAAAGCAAATTAAGAGTTTAGATGCAGGGACAAACAATACAAAATAGGCTACAGTATATATACACACTGAGCATGACTGGGTGACTCTAACTTATGGTTACTGTAAGCCATTTGACTGGTTTCTATGACAAAAGAATGCTGACGTAAATTGGTAGATTTACCATTTGTAAGTTTACTACAGCTTTACAATTAAGGCATTATAGGGCCCTTAATAAAATACTTTGAAAATCAAAATTTCTAGCCAATAGTGTTATTGGAATCCAGGACAAGACCTTATTATTATTATTATTACTTCTCTAACATTCAAACAATATGGATATTTTGATGTCAAAAATCAATGTCAAACTAATAACAAGAAACGCCAACTTGCCCAATTATAGTAAGAAAAATAACAAAAATACTTCTGTAAGAAATTCATGAAAAACATCCAACTCCAACATAACCTTAGAGGCATTAATGCTGATACTGGCACTTACATTTTTTTTTAGTTTATAAACCTAAATATAATTGTTAACTAGGCTTATTAACTTTTTCACTTTACTTTTCAATTAGTTTCTAAATTTTTTCTTGACTTGTTAACTTTTTTTAAACTTAATTTGCCGTTGGTAATATATCATCCAAGGGCTCATCTAATTGGTCAAATGCCAAAATAAGATGTACAGCCATGTAGCTGTATCTTTGCTGAATGGACGGATATAGATCTTGTGCTTATAGACCTCACTAAGGGACGGGGCGGACTCCATTTATAAGGGGGATGTAAGTGATCAAAAACAGTAACTTGCCTGATAAAGGGTTAATATCATTTGCAATATAATCACAATTTTTAAAAATGGTACTCCTACTTGGTCACGTTACTATTAAACACTGTAAGAAAGTCTCTCAGTCCAGTCCTCTTGGTGGCGCTAATAAGTTAAATTCAATTCAGTTTATTTATATAGCTCCAATTAACAACACGTCATCTAAACGCACTTTAAAGTTCACTTGATATAGGTTTGATGTCACAGAGGAGGGACAAAAGGTTGCAGCTAGTATGCATGGGAGAGAAAGCACTTTTCCACACAGCCATTAAGTCCTGTGTGCCAATGAAATAATTGCAGTTTTGGTTAAAAAAAAATACAAGTTTGATTTGTGGCAAAATCTCAGCTGTGGAATTTGTTATGGTTGTTACTGAGTGAAGCAGAATCAGCATCAGCTGTTTTCAGGTCAGTAATGGTGATGTCGCACCTTGACAATTAATCCAGCGTATGCCGAAAAATTTGGCAAAAAAGCTAGCGTATGTTGGATAAGTTATGGGTAAGTTTTGTATAAGTAATGAGCCAACTGAAGAATGCTGGCATACGTCGACATACGGCAAGTTCGTCAAGATGTATGCCGGCGTATGCTCATACATAGGCCATAAGTTACAGGTAAGTGATTTGATCGTTGACATACAATAATTATAAGTTAATCATAAGCCGTGGTTTCCAGCTTATCCAACCTATATCATCCCCATCATAAGGTGAGAGAGAAGGTGAGTCTGATGGATCTGCCCTGCGTTCACACCCACGCTCACGATCAACAAACTTCCTAGCAGATATGAAGCTGAATCTGCTGAGACTGCAAACATTATTTCTTTTTTTCTTTTTTTTTTTGGTGGTTGCTAAACAACAGCTAGGTTAATACCACGATCAAAGAAATCTTACTATGCAGACCGGGCGCCTCCAGGCGCATTGCTGACCCCCCAGGACACGGGCTTGTGCATCATTTCACGGGCATTACGCTGCCGTGCTTTATGCATAAAGTAGGCTGTCGTTGGACAAACGTGCTGGACTCATTATGAATACTCTATGTATAAGCCCAATGCTGAATAAATACATAGAAAGTTCAGCATATGCCTGCGTTTTATAAGGTTCTTGGACGTCGGCATACGCTGCCTAAATTGTCAAGGTGTGGCAGAGCCCTAAGGGGTTAAGAACTTGTTGGGAACTGTTGTAAAGATACAGTTTGTTGGAAGGTATGAGTTATGGAATATGCTTAAGAATGTTTGCAGCCTTTGAGAATCTCAAATTTCAGGTAAGGATCTTCTCAAGGAAAAAAAGGAGACTGCTGTTTAGGCAAAGCTAACTACCAGTCATATTAGATGTTACAGGTTGTTTAAACCTGTAGAAAGCTGAAACATGTGCTTACAGCTTTCAGTTTGGCTACTGTTGGTGATTACTGATTGTAATTAAAAATATTTTGAGATTCAACAATTTTTACATTTTGAATTTCTGTTAAGATTTTAATGCAAAATTTGCAACATTGTTTTTGTAATCTGTATTTTTACCAGCCTAACACCCCCACTGGTCCAAGCAGGAAATTCAAAAGCTAAATCACTCCGCTCAGAATACTTCAATACACTGAAAACTAATTTGATTTTATAAAGACAAATACTTTTGTATTTGTATTTTGAGGGCCACTTCTATCCTGTGCTGCAATGTGGACTCGGTGCAGGAAGTGGCCGAGATGAGGGTGTTATCCAAGCTCACCACCATGATGGACAACACCTTTCACCCCCTGCACCAGACTGTAGAGGAACTGAGTAGCTCCTTTAAGGAAAGACTTCACAATGCCACTGCACTATAACCTGGTGTAATAACACTGCAATAACTCATACTATTTATCTATTTAACAAACCAGAAATCACACTTTACCTGCCACCACATTACTCTACATAAGATATTGTATATATAAGTCACCTTAAATCTTTCCTCTATTTTTTATCCTCCACTGCATATGCAGTGTATATACTTCATGCACATTTTCCTTCTTTGTGCACCTTCTGTTTCTTTATAAGAGCCAATGTCACAAGTGAATTTTTCCATTTTGAGATCAATTAGGTTCTATTCTTTTTGTAGGTTTAATATCCCACATTTATATTATCATTCATACCTTCAATGCTTGTTATGGTCAAATACAATTTTAGAAATCCAACAACAGGCAGCCATATTGAAAGAAAAAGGACCAGAGCTTTGCAACTCTTCATTTGCATTTCTGTCTATCACCACCGGCTGGCAGCAATTCAAAGAGGTGACCCTGTCTGGTAAAGGATGCACACAGAAAGCTACCCTCTCATACACAATCTGACGAGTGTTAAGCAGAGAGTGTGTCTTTAAATGGAGAAGCTTTTCACTGCTGTCATTCCCTATTTAAATTAAATTCAGATTCTAAAATAAAATATAGCAGAAACTATTCTGGAACACATAAAACAGCTTTAATGTGGTTAAAATAATGTGTTACAATCTATTGACTATTTGTCAATTGTGCTACCTGAGCTGGGTAGCAGAATTATACCCTGAGATATAAAGATCTTATACGCACAGACAAAACAGGAAGAACAGTTTTTTTTTTTCATCTTTCATAAAGAGAAGGGGAAAAGATAAAAATGGAGTATTGAGGTATAGATAGAAAATACATTAGCGGGTGAGAAGATGAAGACAAAGCACAGGTGAGAGACGGACTGAAATGTGAGAAAGCGGCTCCGGGACACAACAAGGTGTGACTGCAGAAAGTTGTCTGCAAGGTGATGCATTGAGGAGACGGCGATCTGGTTAGAGGACAATGGAGGTGAGAGCAAACTCCTTGGTGGCCTCTGCTCTGTTTATGTCTTTTACTTGTGGGACACAGATTTGCTATCAGTGCTGAAACTGGAAAAAAGCAGCTATACCTGTGCAATCTGTCCTCCAACAGCTCCAGATATTTGGTGGTGTTCTCTTTCAACTGGCTTTCTGTGAGGGAAAAAAGGCACAAAAGGAAAAGGTATTGTTACTTTTACCTTCATTCATTTCTTTTATGGGCAGAGATGTGGTATCCTAGCAACAAATCACAGTGCTAATACTATTAAAATCCACTTGTCATTAGCTGTGTTATATGGGCCTTTTTAGGAAAGGTAGTCATCATCGTACTTGGCAACCGCATTGTGCAGAAAAGCTGCAAGAGTACAAAGAACCAGCTGGTTCTCTGTTAAAACTAAGACAGGAGGAATCATCCCCTCTGCTCTGAGAGAGCAACGCATTTTAGACAGCCTGAGGAAGAATGAGGATTTTATCACCGCATAGCTCCTTTTAGCCAGCCAGATTTTCTGTAGGGCACAAGATGGATGGATGGATAGCTTATGCTGCTGCTTCCTGTGCCCTCCTGCCAGCGGAGAGCTTCGCCTGAGGACGCAGGCGGAGGCTGCTGAACGGTATTCGGTTTGGAGAGGAGGGCAATCTGAACACTGTTAATGAGCTCATGTATTAAACATGAGAATATGCCCCACACAGCAGGAGACCCTTGAACACAATAGGATGCACTTTAATCAAATTACTCTGAATATATGTAGTTAAGCTAAAAAAGAATTCATACCCAAGACTATTCAGTGATAAAACCAGGACAGGAAGACAGCAGTTTGCAAATTACAGTATATTGTATGTATATTAAAGAAAAATATATTTCCTTACACTCTTTTCCATCTGATATTTAAATTTGTTTAATAAATTATTATGTAGAATTAGTTTTGTGTTTTTTCTTCTTTTGCAATCGATCCACATTATCATGGAACCCATCATAAATGCAGTAATTTATATTAATTGATTGGAGTTTATTAATCTCACACTGGAGAAATTAACCTCTGCATTTGATCCACCACCTTGGGGAGCAGTGGGCTGCCATTGTGTCAGGTCCCTGAGGGTCTTGCTCAGGGACCCAGAGTGTCAGGGTTGGAACTCAGAACCTCTGGATTCCAAGCTCAATGCCTTAACCACTAGAACACTCAAATAACCTTGCTTACACTTTACCATAAACACACACTTTCACATTTTATTTGAGGTAAGCTATTTGCAAAACTACCAATAAGCATCCAGTACAGTTATGCACCAAGATCTGAGCGCCATACTGGTATAAAGAAGAACTGTCTGCAAGGCATGACTAGAGAACAAAGAAATTACATAAACAGACTTCAGAGAAATTACCTATGCAAAAGTCTGCCTGTAGAAAACTCAAGCATCTAATCTTTTTTTAGATCAACCAATGAAATAATCTGATGAAACACAATGCAAAGCATCTGCACTAAAGAACAGCCTCTTACCCCAGGAGGCAGGATGACTGGCTAATATGTACCTGACCACTTGTTTGCAATGATAAATCAGTGACATTTATTTCCCAGATAGACAGTTGATTTTTAAGTGTGGATCATAAAGGCATGAGAGAGTGACAATATGGGAAAAGTACACTGTGAATAAAACACCCCTGATCTCAACAAGTGCACTATAGAAACTTGGAGTTTTTCAAAAATCAGACAAAAGTGTCAGACTTGGCTGCAGTTTCTCCAATAAGATTTACATGCACTTTATAATAAGCCAGACTTTATGGCAGGACAACAGCTTCACTACTATCATTTTCATATCTGGATAATTATGTTCTGATCCTTTACTTTAATCGACCACCCTTTTTATAGTCTAAAACAGAAAACGTAAAAAAACAACAACATTTAACTATCTGCAAAGTGCAGAACACACAGATACTGTCTTTGAAACTGACTAAGGAGGGTGACCGACACCAAATAAATCTGTGGATCTGTACTTTTCCACGTCTATTGAATCTAATAAAAATGTATCTTGGCAACATACAAAAAAATTATTCATATTTTTTTTAAAAATTCTATTCAAACTATATTACAATCTGGGATTTCACTAATACCTTGGCTTTGTGCTAATCAGTTAACCCTGCTTGCATTAGCCTTCTATATAGTTTGTCATCTTCTTGATGGAATAGAACTGCTTAAATTTTACAATAAAGCCATCAAAAATAAAAGTTTCATGAAATAAAATAAAAAACTTGATTAGCATTTTCAGAAGGTATTCTCAGAGAGGGAAAGGCGGAAGCACTTCATTTTAAAGCGGCATGTCTAAACGGATATGAATAGATGCTACTTGAGCTTAATCCCACTCATCTTTCTCCTACTGAGCATAATTCACAACAGAAAACTAACATAATTGGATGCTCTGAATCACAGAGGGGTTTAAGTTATAATTGCATTATTGTCTTGATGATGGTTATTAGACAGCTCCAGCTCAAAGATGACAGGCTCGGGGGCCAGGCACAGCAGGGAGAAAAGGAAATGTCTTGGAGAAAGTGGCTGTGACACACACGTCCACACACCCACTGACAGAAACTACTGAAATAACTCAGGGCTGGAGACAGAAATGCTATTTATGAGGGGCGTAAGTTAAAAAAATAAATAAATAAACGATTCTCTCCCTAAAGTTTTTCATCAAAAGTCACCAAATCAGATTGCAGAGTGAAAGGTGTGTGCAGGTGATCCAGGCAGCTCACTTGCCACCCATCATCTAATTGCAGCGGAGCAGAGATCCTGTCCCACCTGACAGAGTCTCTCTTGTCAGATTCCATTCATGCCAGCCCCGTTAAGCAGCCTGCAATGGGATAGCTGCTGAATAATACATGTGGGCATGAAGCCTGACTTTGGATGGCAAACAGCATGCAGATGCAAAATGACAGGTAGGCTGGTCTTTCAACAAAATATTATTGACAGCGAACAACAGATAAAAGGTATATCGAAACAAGAGTCAAAGACCCAATTGCTTATTTAATTGTTCTTTGAATTGTTTTACTCTTGGGTGCCATGCCAACGGGGTGTTGGCATGGCAACCAGTTAAGCCAGTGAGCATTTTGCGGGTTTGACAGTCGGAAAACAAATTTCCCTAAATAGAATGAGAAAAAAACATAAAGCAGCAGAGCGTCCCTCTGTGCACAGAGGAACCAGAGCACTGGGTGATGTTACCACTTCCTGTAAGTCCGCAGGAGGTCCCCGTCATTGGCAGGCCATGCGAATAGAATCAGCACTAAAGAGCCCATAAAAGGAGGCACTCAGTTACTCGCCGACACGCACAGCGGTGTGTTTTTGGTGCTGAAGGAACTTCACAAAGGCACTCTGAGAGAGAAAGGCTGCATTGGAAATTCATGAGCTCTGCCTGCCGTCACCCCCAGTGATCTCAGCAGGCGTCAGACATCACTGATTGCTGCCAAGGACCCCAGGCAAACCCCAAAGAGGCTGTTCATTCTGAACACAAAGCGAACCTGGAAGCTTCTGAGATCACAAGAATGTGCTCCAATAAGGTTACATCTTTATGAGTCAATATAACCAATAAACACAACAGTGTGATAATCTCCTTAATCTTTCCCATTCTTTGTCAAATTACAATCTTCCCCAGGCAGTTTTGCCAAAAATAGTTCAAGCTCAGTCAACAGAGATCACCAATGTTCAAGTTTTTCCTGCAGATTCTCAGTTAAGCCCCTGTCACACCTTGATGATTTAGCCAGCATATGCCTAAAATGCGATAAATCTGGCAAAAACGCTGGCATACGTCGGATAAGTTATGGGTCAGTTTTGTATAAGTTATGAGCACGATGAAGCATACTGAAGCATGCTGGCACACGTCGAATACATTAAGAAATTTTGAGCTGCTCAAATGACAGCATATGCTCATACCTGGTCCATAAGTTACAGGTAACTTATTTGATCACCGACATACTGTATGTAACAAGTATGTGACAAGTGTAAGTTACTCATAAACTGTGGTCTATGAGTAACTTGTGCATAACTTATGCGTAACTTAGCAAGATCTTATCTTCAACGCTTATCAACGTATCTGACATGTTCCAGACGTCCACAGAACGTGCTTCTAACTTACAGCTACAGTATAATGGCATATTGGCAGCAGTTTGGTATAAAAGTGGCTTCACATGAGGATCAGTCCTCCAGACTTCATCCCCATCATAGGGTGAGAGAGAAGGTGAGTGTGATGGATCCTCCCTGCATTCACGCCAAACTAGTAACAAACGTCCTAGCAGACATGATGCTCAATCTGCTGCGAATGCAGACCTTCTTTTTTTTGTGGCCGGTAAACAACAGCTAAGCTAATACCGGGATAAAAGAAATCATTTTCTGCAGGCTTGGCGCCTCCGGGTGCATCGCTGCCCCACTCAGGCTTGTGACATTTCATGGGCATTACGCTGCTGTGCATTATGCATAACGTAGACTGTTGTTGGAAATACACTCTGGACTCGTTATGAATATGCCATGTAAACGCCAAAAGTTTAACAAATTCATAGAAAGTTTAGCGTATGCCAACCTTTTAGAAGATTCTGGGACTTAGGGTACACACTGGCTAAATTGTATACTGACATAACTTAAGTTTAAGCTAATACTTGGGTCAAAAGTTACACTGTAGTTTTAATGAAGTCTCCATAGCATGATGCTGCCGCCATCATTTCTAATCATGAGGTTAGTTTATTAAAGATAACCATATTTTTTAGTTTGTTGCCATAGATAGCACCTTTCTAGCTGATCACAACATTGTTTTTTCTGATCCGATTAGGGCATCCTCTGTCCTATGTTTGCTATGTTGCCTCTGTTTAAGTGCCAACCAAGCTTTTTATAGTTTTGTTCTTGCCCCTCCCAATAATTCAACAATCTTGCTGCCCTTCCAGAAAAGGCCTTATTCGTGGAGTGCTAATGGCTGTCCTATGAAATAATTCTTCACCCGGGGCTGTGAATCCCTAAGGCTTACCATAGACTTTTTGGCTGCCTCTATAGTTGATTCTCTTTTTGCCTAGTCTGTCAGTTTATGGGTTTGGTCACTTATTGGTAGATCTGCTTGAGGTGAATTCAGTTTTAGTTGAGTTTCAAAGCTAAAGATTTTGATTTGGAGCCTAACTCTGCTTTTAACATCCCCAAAGTTGTCTCGCTAACCAGCCTTCTGTGTCCCTCAAAGGCTGGTTATACTCCCCGCAGCAGTGTGTCGCATTGAGCTTGTAGCAGATATTTTTGATTTATACGCAATATTAAAGTGTGGTCTGCGCTACACCACAACACATGAGGAACAATCACGAACTAAGTGTGGGTCTAGATACAGCCGAGAAGTGGGGCGAGTTTATGCAACAATGAAGGGACATACAGTAAGAGTGAAAAGGAGCGAGGATCCAGGTGGAAACAGGGTCCCAGCATTCTCGCGCACCTCGCTCTTCTAGATGATCCAACTTCACGAGTAATTTTCTGCAATGGCTGTCATACAAACAAAACAAGCCGGTAAGGTACCAAACAGGAAATACATGCAAGTCTGCTAATATTAAATGACGTAAAGGTAGACCGTATTTACTACTTATACACTTTCTGAAGACAACCTTGCACCATATTTTAAAGGAATAGTACACCCCAAACATGATTAGCCTTCATTTTCTACTCACCCCCATGCTGAACAACACTCTGGAGTACTTTTTTGATATCTCAAATGCATCTGGAGATCTGGGAGGCTTCTTGCTGTCTGCTGACATTCAAATAATGGAGGTCTATGGTGTCCGAGACAGAAAGGTCCATAAAAGTCCACAAAAAACGTGTCAATATTCCTCCATACTGCTCGTCCAATGTATTCCAAGTGTCCTGAGTGGGTAGCATCCATAATTTACACAAAACAAAGTCATTTAGAATGTTTTTAGAGCATAAACAATAGTGTATAGGATTTCCTAAAAGCGCGTGCCTGCGAGTTCACGGCAGACCAAGCCAGATGAAAGCGGCATTCAGCTCGGCAAAGAACTCATGCTCTTCCTCAACACTGAAGTCCTCAGACATTTTTCTTTCGTTGTTTCTTTCTTTGCACAGGTAAACAGCAAATTTCTTCTTCTACGCTTGCATTATCAAGAACAGACGCTGAATGCGCACTTTCATCTGGCTTGGTCTGCCGCAGTTTCCGTAGGCTCGTGAACTCGCAGACGCGCGCTTTTAGGAAATCCTATACACTACTGTTTATGCTCTAAAAACATTCTAAATGACTTCGTTTCGAGTAAATTATGGACGCTACCAACTCAGGACACTTGGAATACATTGGACGAGCAGTATGGAGGAATATTGACACGTTTTTTGTGGACTTTTATGGACCTTTCTGCCTCGGGCACCATAGACCTCCATTATTTGAATGTCAGCAGACAGCAAGAAGCCTCCCAGATCTCCAGATGCATTTGAGATATCAAAAAAGTACTCCAGAGTGTTGTTCAGCATGGGGGTGAGTAGAAAATGAAGGCTAATCATGTTTTGGGTGTACTATTCCTTTAAGGGTAGTACAGTAAAACAGGTTGACTACATAACAATCCAATAAGGTACAAAGAGGTCTGTGGCTTTAATATGATTTAATTCAAAGTGCTGCCTACATTTTCTGGAAAGCTCTCCCAACTAGTATATTTATCCCTAAAATATGACCCTGCACAATATGCATGTAGCCAAGCACCATTTATGTATATGCGTAACAAAATAAGGGAGCATATGTATATCTGAGACAGTGGCTGTGATTAATATTATCAGCTCAGTGCACCGCGGGCTACACCAACGCTCAGTCAGCACATACTGACATGTTGAACGATTGTATGTGAACACAACAGCAGGATGGCTGAGGGGGTAAAGAAGCACAGGCTGATATCAGACAGCCAATCAATAACCTGTGATGTTCCAGCATGGGTCTGCCCAAACGCAAAACAACCAAAAATATATTCTCTGTCCAAAAATAGTTAATTTCTGCTCATTGTTCATTGTTTGGCAGTCATCTTAAAACACACTCACTTCTATTATCTGTCCAAGTAAAACCCTGCTAGCTGTTTGAAATCAAAAATCATCTTCTCAGGGCTGTTTTACTTGAGATACTCTCCCCAAAGATGCAGTCAGAAACACAGAAAATTCTCCTTCTCTGTCTAACAATCCACCTGCTCACAATATCACCCAATTAATCTCACATCTTATTATTTCACTAGCTTCCTGTGGGAAATCCAAGCTAATTCATTCACCAAAAACAAATCATTTATTTCTAAATCATTCTGAATCTGAATCATTCTCCCCAGGAAGAACCCTTTCAAACCACAGCTGTGAGTCTATTTAAACAGGTTGCATTTAGAAATAACTACGCTTCAGGCTGAACACTCTAGCCCTCTATTAAATCCATGTTTTTGGTTGGTAGGTATACAGACAACTGGGTCACAGATAAGATAAATACATGCATCTGAATGTAAAGATGCCTTAAAAACATTGATTAACAAGGCTTAGACATGACATCAGGTTCAGATGTTTGTGTTGCTGGGTGCCACAAACAAATCTGAGATCTGTGTGTATTAAGCCACTAATGGCAATTAGTCACTAAGAATTAGATTCTAGGATGAGAATATTGGCCCAATGTTGTGTTGTAGTCAAAAAAAATTTATCTTCTGAATGGATTGAAGAGTCCAACACTGTTTGAAATATGTTATTTGACCAAGATTCTATAAGCATTTGTCAAATCAACCAAATCGAATCAACAATCTGATTTGGTGACTTTTGATGAAAAACATTTGGGAGCAAATTGCTTATTTTCTTTACTTACACCCCTTATAAATAGCATTTCTGTCTCAGGCCCTGAGTTATTTCAGTAGCACTGCATAAAGCAAAGTTCAGAATGATAACAAGATTAGATACTATCTAACAGCACTCAATCGGTTTGGCAAGAATATTCCCAGATTTGTCTTTTTCAGGATTGCAGTAGGATTCAAGAACGAGGAATCGTCTCAGCAGAGTTCAACAGGGGAGCAGCTAATCTGAGAGTGACTCTGGAAACTTGGACGTGAAAACGTGAACATAAGGGCAGCAGCTATGGAATACAGCTTTGGAAAGGCTGTCACTTGGAGAGGCTGTCAGTACATGCACCACCACCACCAAGGAGACACACGGCCATTGTAAGCTCACCTTCGACAGAGATGCAGCATGAGGTGAAGCTGCCTGCTCATGTATTATTCCTGGACTGAGTGAGATTGTGAAAGCCCCTCCACAGTCTCTCCACAGTGAAAGCCACTCCACTCCACAGTCTCCAGTCCACAGTCTTTGAGCACTGTGCTAAAATGAAGGAAACACAAGAAGACCAACACAGCGACACAAAGTGATGTGCAAGTTTGCCCATTTAAAAGGAGCAGTTGAAGTGGAGTAGAGTGGAGCCAAATCAACATCCCAGTGGTTAACAACAAGCTGGTAAATGTTTTAGCTGCTACAGTAAGTTTTCTCCAGAGTTAAACACACATACCCTGCACCCTTATCAATGCACAACTCCGGCAAACAGGAACTTATGTCCGATTACAAGGCTCATAAACCGAGGGCAAGTGGTAGCATACCCAAAGAAAGGCCAAATGCAGATCTGTACCTAGCATTACACCTATAAGACACAAGGCTCTCAAGCCTAGCAGCAAGGGAAGAGCTCGTGGTCAGTCTCAAAGTCAACATGAACCTTTATATAGGCTCATACAGTGTAAGGGGCGGCGTACACGTTGGGTGTGGTGAACCTAATAAAGCTTGCTAATTGTTGTAAACAAACCATTGGAAACCAGTGATATGCTGTGTGTACAGGACACTTTCATCTAAGCAGGATATGGGGGGGCTGAACTCAACTCATAAAGCTTTCTATGGAGCCGGCAGATCCACCAGACAGTTGCTACTATGCCATAGGAAGCTTGACCAGGTTATCAACGTCATCAGGCTTAATCTTGACTAACTGGGCTATAACATACTGAGCACTGTTGTGGAAATAAAAAAAAAACATTGCGATACTGAATACATGCATACTCCTTATGAGTTATTAGATAACTAAGTTGAGTACCTCAATATACTGACCAACACATACAGCACAGGTTAATGTAATACGAATGATATTCAATGTGCATAGTTTAAATTTTGATCTCTCAAATCAAAGGCCAATGTTTACTAAAAAGATAAATAAAAAAGATATTTTTCTTAAAATAATGTTGTATCTTTTTACAGTGAAATATTTCTAACAAATAACATTTACATTTACATTAGTGAGGCCTGGATCACCAACTCCTGGTTAGATCATTGTATTTTCATAATGGCATTGAAACTATTAGAACTAATCACATTTTTTTTCACAAATGATCATGTGGAGCTTTCTTTTTATCTACTGTATTTTTTTTTGTGTCAAATATGCTTTATCCTGAACTCCTCAAGTGGAAAAGTTTAAGTTTAAATTTGTAAAACATCTTCATGAAGACACCTTCGGATATCCTATTATTAATCGATAAAAACAATCGACAGATTAATTGATTTGCAAAGTAACCGTGAGGAGATTCATACATCAACAGGAAAGGCTTTCAAAGCCTGTGTTGAATCAGGTAGACCCAGGTGAGGTATATAAAGAATGTACATTTTTACTCTGAATTTGCCCTTCGGTTCTTCAAAAGAACTGAGAATTCCCTTTGGACTGAATCACTGGCAAGGAAATTACAAAGCATTAGTCCTACAGTTTTTTTTTAAGAAATCAAAAGAATGAATGACAATAAAATGTCCTTACCAACTAAGTTATACATTTATTGACTGAAACATTGATAAAAAGGAAAAAGGAAATTGTGTCTTTACGAGATGTCTAAGAGATTGAAACATTAAGAAATGTAGCCTAGACAGGAAATAAGCCGAGTAGGAAGCTCTAAACTCTTCTTCCCATTGGTTTTATTGGCTTCCTAATTTATTGAGTTTTACCTGATCAATTGGCTCCCATTATGAAAAATAAAACTGATAACATTTACAGAAAGTACAACTACAGACCAATGGCTCTGGCATTTACCTGGTAAAAGTGCTGGAGAGCTAAACTGAATAAACTGGGAAAGGTTTTTTGCTCACTCCTCACTTCTCTGACTGTGACTGGCTGGATGTGCTCTCTTCATCCTCTGACATGGGAGCTGGCTTGGAGCTCGTCTCCCTGGCTGTGTGTTTCCTGGACGGGGCCGCCTTTTACAGCTGCTTTTTATATCTCTGATTCTGTCTCCTTTAACCCCAGTCGGCCTCGGCAGATGGCCGCTCACACTGAGCCTGGTTCTGCTGGAGGTTACTTCCTGTTAAAGGGAGTTTTTCCTCTCCACTGTCGTTACAAGCATGCTTAGTGTGAGGGATTGCATTTGAGTCAATTAGTTGATGCAATCAACTGGTTTTCTTTAGATAGAAAACTTTAAATCAATTTGACTGTATGACCTTCTTGAGTTGTAAAGTTCCTTGAGGTGACATGTCTTGTGAATTGTATATATATATATATATATATATATATATATATATATATATATATATTTATATAAATAAACTAAATTGAATTGAAGATTGCTCATTTTTGGTATGCTACTCTGTTAATATATGTTACATGGAAAAAAATCTGCATTAGTTCAATTTGGTGTTTAATAGTATGACAGGGGATCATGTTGAGTCTTTTTTTATTTAACAATCTGTTAATGCTTTTCAGTGATGGTGGATCAGGCTGGTTGATAACAGGATCATCAACTACTTCATGTATGCCGACGATTTAGTAATTTTTTGTCTCTTCATTGCTGGTCTTCAAGAGCTGTTGCATGTGTGCTCCAATTAGAGAAGAAACCTTTATATAAAATATCATTTTAAGAAAAGCTCCATTATGATTGTGCAGAGTAGGGACTTTAAGCTTATTCCTTCAGATTTCTCTCTTTTACAGACTGGCTATGTAAGCGATAAATGTAAATACTTAGTGAAAGTATGTGACCTGAAATGTCCGTAATCATAAAGTCAAATATAGAAATATTAACAGACAGTATTGTATGGTTTATGCTGAAGCTAACTTGTTGAGCCACAGGTTTGGAGCATGGTCAAAACCTGTTAAGATCAAACTCATTAAAGGAACAGTACACCCAAAACATGATTAGCCTTCATTTTCTACTCACCCCCTTTAAGGGCTACTGCACACAGATGTAAGCAGCTAACCTGTGGAGATGCTATAGGAGAAGAATGCAAAAACTAAACAAAGCATATAATGCATGCCTTTTCTAGACTTATCAGCATTTAGAAAAGTGTACAAATTCTTTACTCTTGTTGTTTTTTTTGTTTTGTTTTTTCACTTTTTACATGGATCATGCAGTGCGCCTGAAATTAAGTTAAAGTCACTTAAATTAACAACCGGAAATCACTCAAAATTTGCATCATTACATTCTGAATTACTTAACAAAAAAGCACTTGTGTTACAGTCTAACATCAAATAATTTATTCGTCACTGCGGCTCATGAAGTTGACCTATTGAATCATTAAATAAATATGTACGTTGTTATATATGGGTTGAACAAATTTGTATTGATTTTGACATTAGATTGTATAATATAATAATTCCACTGATGCTAAGTAATTCACTTTGTATATTTATCTACAAACTTTATTGCTATTCATTAATTTGTTGGTTTGTAGCATTTGGCATTTGACTGATAAGTTGACTCTGTTTCATTTATTACTTATTGGTTAGTTAACAGTAAAAACTATGCATAGCTGAAGGGAAGTAATGTAATAGACAACTGAATTAGACAGACAGGAGCCATTTTAAATGGTGGGACGATATAATTGATGTGGTGTTTGTCGTTCACTGTGAAGTGATTCAACAACTATTATAAAACTCAGCCTACTTTAATCTCAATGATCCTCTTTTTCTGATAAGGTGGACTACAACATAACATACTAAATCACTGCTGTATAGCATACTCTTCAAACGTACAGCAAACAGACTTTTTTTGATCAAACTTCAAAGAGAACGACCAGGAAGCATTCTCCCAGCTCCACTTTACCGCCACCTCTCAGTCATTCAGAGGCTCTTTAGGAGAAGAGCTATCATATGTCCCACTATGTACTCACCAGAAGCACCCTAAAACAAGAGGCCATGAATAAATCATATACATCCTCATCTTCACTGTTGCCACAAAAGTAAGGGGAGAAATTGCATTTGTCAAATGACATGGAGTGACAGAATTGTGACGTGCACTTCAGTATCTTACTAATCTGAGTTTGACCTGGATTTGTTGCACATTTCCTGCAAAAGTAGAGAGAATTATGTATAAGGGATGTTGAGTAGCTACAGCCCCCCACCCTTTTTTTCAGAAGAACCATACATAAGGTATGACATTGGTGTCTTAGTTTGATCAACTGTTGTTCAGCTATCTATGCTTGAGGTAAAGGTTCATTTTACAGCAAAAAAAACAAACATTTATATAGCTGCCAGAAGCAAATCCGATGCTTTTATCTGGAATCTAACATACCTGAGTTATTGTGTAGAAGTCTGTGGTAAAACCTGCAGGACATCACTCAAAACGATATGCATGCTGCAGAAAAGAACCATCAGGATCATTCATGAGGCAGGCTATCATGAACTCCAATTCAATATTCATTCATTGCTGCTTAATTAAATCCTCTGATATGGTACAATTTCAAATCTCACAATTAATATATAAAGCTAATAATAAACAGCTATCAGAAAGCATACACAAACTTTTTTCAGAGAGAGAGGGAGAGTTTAAATATAGAGATAATCTAAATTAAAAAAATCTTATGTCCTGGAAGAAACATTAAAAACAGTGCATTTCAGTAAACGGCGTAAAAGTACAGAATTTAATCAATGTCTAAGCATGAAATTGTTTAGAAAAGGCTCAAACTGGTTTTCTCAAAACGATATGAAATGGTAAAAGGGTGGTGATCGCTAATGTGTACCGTAAATGGGTTTATACATTTTTCAGAGATGGTTGGGGTTGAATAGGCTAAGGGTAATACCTGTATGATTGAAGATTTATGTAGGCATCTGTTAAAGGTGTATACATACAGTATGTTAACCTGTTCATAAGCTAATTTATTTGCTCACTTACTGTAATGGACTTTTAGAGTAGCATGGACTCATAAGTTCAGTAGGAATCAGGAATATTGCTGGGGTTATGGACTATAGGAAGATGAAGGAATATGATTAAATACATTTAACTTCTTCCCCATCTTCAGACATAAGCACTAAATATACATATAAACTAATCATATGTCATAAATTATACAAGTTTACATATATTTTTCTAGAGAATTGTCTAACATTAACTCACACTTCTCACCATCTATTAATCTTTTTTTTTAATCATTAAAAGAAGCAAAATTAGACTTTTTTTTATATGGAGCCTAGGCAGAATTTCAACTGGATAAACTGATTACTCACCTTCCTCCACCTACAGCCAAAAAGCATTGAACCACACCTCCACGAAAGCCAATCAGCATCCAAAGTTTATCTTAAAAGGCCTCCGATCCACAACTTGTCTCCTACCTAGTGCGCAGGCGGTGGTTGCGCCGTGTGACTTCATTCAGAGTGTCATTCCTCCCAGGCTCTTACTGCATTCCGCGTCTCAGTTCAACTGATCAGGCAGAAGACCGCCATGTTCAGCCTGGTTCTGCCAGAGGTTTCTTCCCAATAAGGAGCTTTTCCTCTCCACTGTTGCTTCCTGCTTGCTCATCATGGACAGGTTCTCTCAACCTGTGTTATCCAAACTGGACTTCCATCTTCCAGGTCCCTGAGTGAAGCTCTAGTATCAGCTCACGCAATCCAATGGATCTCCCCATAAAGCTCAGCAGACCGTCTCACTAACCAGCAGTCTAGAGACTGACCAACTTCATCTATCTCCACTCCACCACCAGTTTCAGTTTAAAAATTATATCAAAATTCAGCACTATGTTTCCTGCGTGGGTCTGAGCATCAAAGACCAAGTAATTTTATCAATAAATTTCTTGTAATTGTATTTTCTCTCCATGTGAGTTTTTCAGATTGAACTGGCTTTAAAATTTATGACCATATCTTGACAATTATTGGACAACTGACAAGAAACAGAGGTATTTTACAAATCTGTTAACCTCTTATTTTGGAAGAGCACAACTACCTAAATTGCATGAACTGGAAATCGGAGTAATGCTTAATTTTACCCGCTGATGGTGACATGTTGCAGAGAAGAGTTAGTATAATTCAAGTTATTAGGTTTACAAAACTGGATGAAGACATACTTCAAAGCATTCGCAGCTGAATTTCAAATAACAGATGGTTCTGAAAAGGTAGTGACTCAGCAAGGCTAGACACAAGTGCATTACAGTTTTTTTTTGCAAAATAAGTCTGACAATCATGAATAATTTTCCTTCCACTTTACAGCCCAAGGCTTTTTTGTGGTGGTCTATAAAACAAAAGCAATCCCCTAAAATACATAAAGCTACAAAAAGCAATAAAANCACAATTAATATATAAAGCTAATAATAAACAGCTATCAGAAAGCATACACAAACTTTTTTCAGAGAGAGAGGGAGAGTTTAAATATAGAGATAATCTAAATTAAAAAAATCTTATGTCCTGGAAGAAACATTAAAAACAGTGCATTTCAGTAAACGGCGTAAAAGTACAGAATTTAATCAATGTCTAAGCATGAAATTGTTTAGAAAAGGCTCAAACTGGTTTTCTCAAAACGATATGAAATGGTAAAAGGGTGGTGATCGCTAATGTGTACCGTAAATGGGTTTATACATTTTTCAGAGATGGTTGGGGTTGAATAGGCTAAGGGTAATACCTGTATGATTGAAGATTTATGTAGGCATCTGTTAAAGGTGTATACATACAGTATGTTAACCTGTTCATAAGCTAATTTATTTGCTCACTTACTGTAATGGACTTTTAGAGTAGCATGGACTCATAAGTTCAGTAGGAATCAGGAATATTGCTGGGGTTATGGACTATAGGAAGATGAAGGAATATGATTAAATACATTTAACTTCTTCCCCATCTTCAGACATAAGCACTAAATATACATATAAACTAATCATATGTCATAAATTATACAAGTTTACATATATTTTTCTAGAGAATTGTCTAACATTAACTCACACTTCTCACCATCTATTAATCTTTTTTTTTAATCATTAAAAGAAGCAAAATTAGACTTTTTTTTATATGGAGCCTAGGCAGAATTTCAACTGGATAAACTGATTACTCACCTTCCTCCACCTACAGCCAAAAAGCATTGAACCACACCTCCACGAAAGCCAATCAGCATCCAAAGTTTATCTTAAAAGGCCTCCGATCCACAACTTGTCTCCTACCTAGTGCGCAGGCGGTGGTTGCGCCGTGTGACTTCATTCAGAGTGTCATTCCTCCCAGGCTCTTACTGCATTCCGCGTCTCAGTTCAACTGATCAGGCAGAAGACCGCCATGTTCAGCCTGGTTCTGCCAGAGGTTTCTTCCCAATAAGGAGCTTTTCCTCTCCACTGTTGCTTCCTGCTTGCTCATCATGGACAGGTTCTCTCAACCTGTGTTATCCAAACTGGACTTCCATCTTCCAGGTCCCTGAGTGAAGCTCTAGTATCAGCTCACGCAATCCAATGGATCTCCCCATAAAGCTCAGCAGACCGTCTCACTAACCAGCAGTCTAGAGACTGACCAACTTCATCTATCTCCACTCCACCACCAGTTTCAGTTTAAAAATTATATCAAAATTCAGCACTATGTTTCCTGCGTGGGTCTGAGCATCAAAGACCAAGTAATTTTATCAATAAATTTCTTGTAATTGTATTTTCTCTCCATGTGAGTTTTTCAGATTGAACTGGCTTTAAAATTTATGACCATATCTTGACAATTATTGGACAACTGACAAGAAACAGAGGTATTTTACAAATCTGTTAACCTCTTATTTTGGAAGAGCACAACTACCTAAATTGCATGAACTGGAAATCGGAGTAATGCTTAATTTTACCCGCTGATGGTGACATGTTGCAGAGAAGAGTTAGTATAATTCAAGTTATTAGGTTTACAAAACTGGATGAAGACATACTTCAAAGCATTCGCAGCTGAATTTCAAATAACAGATGGTTCTGAAAAGGTAGTGACTCAGCAAGGCTAGACACAAGTGCATTACAGTTTTTTTTTTGCTAAATAAGTCTGACAATCATGAATAATTTTCCTTCCACTTTACAGCCAAAGGCTTTTTTGTGGTGGTCTATAAAACAAAAGCAATCCCCTAAAATACATAAAGCTACAAAAAGCAATAAAATCTAAAAAAAACAAAAAACAAACAAGTTATTTCAATACATGAAACTGAATCCACATGTAGCAGAAATACTTCAAAAACAGCCATTTAAAAAGCTTTCATAATAGCAGTAAAATAGGATTGAAAAATCCTCATTCTGGGGGACATTTACTCATCTCTTCCAGCCTTTCAATGATTTATTTGTAAATTTTGTGTCGGCGGCACTCTCTCTAAGGTGCAGAATTATACCCTCAGCAGGGAATCAAACCTCCAATTTGGTATTCATCAACACTCAATGCCAGCAGCAATTAGGGATCTAATGGCTCCTGGGCCGAGAGCTCCCAAACCATGGAGCGCTCTGGGCGGAGACAGTCAACACGCTAAAGTGCTGCAGTTTGGTTGAACATACTAGGTAAGATGACGCCATTATCTGAACTATATGTTTCTGCCCAGCTTACGCAAGGACAAAAAGCCTTTTCACAATGAGCCATATGGTTTTCTTGTCACAGGAGATGACACGAGTATCACAAGTATTAACCACAAATGCTCCATTTACTAAAAGCAAGACCATCTAGATGTTGACAGTAATTTCTAATTCTCTCCAGCTAAAGAAGAGCAATGTGCTGTTTGTGGGCTATCAGTTACCAGTGAGGGGGTGCCAACCTGCTTATTACCAAATAGGATGACAATTTAATGAATACTTTTCTTTGGTGTCTGTAACACTCTGAAAAATGGTGCCTTCTGCCCATAGCTCTCACACCCACTTAAACATTTGATCAGAACGCAGAACCAACCATTAACTCGCTGTTTTCTATGTGATGTAACACCCACCTGACTGCTACCCCTTTGTTTGGCCGCGGAATTATCATGTCAGTGGATTTTTCGGCCTCTGTGTGTCTAAGATCTGTGTTGTAATGTTATTTCAGTTGAAACTGAGAAAGTCTTTGTTGGTCAATGCGGAAGGGATTTATGAATTTAAGCAAGACAAGTTGTTTTGGGCAACATTCCAGCTCCAGAAATCATCGTGCAAGTTTAAATTCCATGCAGGGTACAAACAAATAGACAAATTTAACAGTTAATAGATGATTTGAATTTGATATGGCTTAAACATTACCAGGAATATGGCATGAAAAAAAGGATGCAATTCACTCTAAATAAAATCTAACAACAAAAGGGTGCCCCCTACTGACAAAACAGGAGCAGAAAGGCAAAACAAAAGAACTAAGCACACATCAGTCAGTTTACATTAATATGTAGAGGTTATAAGCACAAATCTATGAATGTGAATTTAATAAATGATTTGTAGATCTACAGCTGCTGTTCTCAGTCATTGTGTCCTGCTCTGTGATCTGTGTCTCTGCGCCACAGAGATAGGGAAGTGACCTTTTTTTGTAGAAATCTCTGTGTGACTGATGGAGCACAGGGAGTAGCACTGCAGGTGGGGCCGTCAGAACCCATTTAAATCTCTGCCAGCGCCAGCATGCCAAATCAATACCCCCAACCCTGAAAAGTAAGCCTTGTATCCATGCAGCATTCAGAGTCTGCGATCTGGATGCAGACTGTCCGATCGCTGATACATCATGTGTGCACTGAGGGGCTCCAAAGTAACAGGCTACTTTTCCCCTCCATGCACCGTCTCACCGCCACCTCTTTCTTTGCCACTTCTTAGATTTGGAGTAAAGCCCCTGATGTTCTCCCAGTGTGTGGCAACATTTAAAGAGGTCTTGGGTTTGAAGGGGGTTTCATGACTCGCATTTAAATTTAGCTTTTAAAGGTAAAAGAAAGCACTCTTTAAAGAACAGATTTTAAGAAGCAGGTTTTCTTTTCCCTCCCGGCAGCCTTAGAAAAGTTTTTTTTAAGCTTGCATGCATCATGCTTCAAAATGGTATTTGAATACTAACACATAATAGAGCGGAAAAGCTCTGAAAACCTTGGGTACATATCTGCTCTGCATGAGGCGAGAGATGAAGTTTCTTTAGCAAGTGTTTTTGTTAAAGGAAAGAAACATAAGAAACTAGAAAAGCACTTGAAGAGCGCAGACCTCCACCAAGCAGCAGATGTTGCCCCATATTGTGACTTCCACCTATTGCTAAAACTCGATCTGGATCATAATCAAATTTTAATAATTGTTCCTTGGCATAAGGCACACCTTTGGCGAGAATTTCCTTCAAATCCTTTCAAAGCCTCTAAATAAGGCACAGTGTGTGCCTGCAGCCTCTGGTGTTTGTTCTGCTCTCACCTTCTTCATTCATGATCAGAAGATCCAGACTTCTTGAGAGGCATGGTATAATATGTCTGAACTTTTTTGAATCCGATGACAAAGCTGTCAATATTCACTGCAGCCCCCCTATGGTTTAGGGGAATCTTCTTGTTCCGCCAAATGTTAAAGAATCCTTTAAAGAAATTGCTGTATCCGGATCATGATGTAGATCATTAAAAAAATGTTTTGTTTTTTTTCCTTGGACTGAGGTGCACCTTTGTTAAAAATTTTTTTTTTAATTAATTAATAACTTTTCAACACGCAGACACAAACTCATCTAAAACATAACGTCCTTGGCAGAGGTATGCAGTACCAAGATTTAAACATACAAACCATACATTAATGTATCGACTTAAATAAAAAAGAGAAAGAGTGTGAAAAACTGTAATGCCAATATCATGCTGTCTACCGAACATTGATAAAAGAGAAAATGCAAAGACATGCATGGTAATTCTGGATAAACAGCAGAGATCCACAAATCAGGTGGAAGAATCTGTTGACAGGAAAATCGCTACTTGCTTATATCTGTCAGGTGTTTATGTAAAATGCAAAAATTAATGTGTTTTCTTGTTGCCACAAGCCATGCAACTGTCAGAGTACCGTAAACATGAGACAGATAAGACCAAATCCAGTTGCCTAAACTGAACTTTTCAAGCTTGACCATGACCTCCATGACAGAGAATCTTCACAGATATCTTAACTTTTCATTCTTAACCTTATTTGGTTAACTTCAACTGCAGGCCAACAGTGAACTACTAAGCCTACCTTAAAACATGGTAGTTGTCGGGCGTGGGGGAGTTAATGCTTTCACATTTGGGGGGGGTATTGGCAAAGAAGTCATGATTCGATTCAAATCACGATTCACATGCCATGATGCGATTCTATCACGATGCATCACGATACTTGAAATATTGCGATGCATTGCAATATTTTCACTGAACACTGTAAGAAAAAGATACAGCCATTACCAGTGGCTGACTGGCTGTGTGTGATCTGGATAGTGTCGTCAATTGATACATAACTGAAAGCAACTAAATTCATACATAGCTGTATTTATTGAAACGACTTTTGGAGGTGTTGCCATGAAAACAAATACTGGACAGAAATATTACTATTACTGGCGTGGACACACTGACAAAAAGATCTTAGGATTCATCAAGCTTAATAGCAAAATAAGGATAATCAGTGCCGTTTACATGGCCTCAGTGGTCCTTTAAACCAATGAAATGAAAACATTCAAATGTATGACATTTCCCCTTTTGCAAATTACGTGCGTCATATCAATTTCGTCTTTACCTTCTTTGTTTTTAAAGCCAAAATGCATCCAAGCATCTGACTTGAAATGTGATGGAACAGCGGGGCGAATTTTCATAGTGTCCTCCATGTTTTATTTCATATGAATCGTCACAGTATACCACGGCCGGAAATGCTTATGACACAAGGCAGCGAGCGTCAACACATCCGCAGCGACATCTGCTGGACTGGAAGTTGTATTTCACTTGGTTTGGCTGATGTGCGCCAACCATTCATGTATTTTATTTGTTAATTTTTTTTTTTTAGAATCGATTCTTGCCTTCAAGAATCGATGCAGTAGATCACAAAAATTAGCACCGCGATGCATTGTCATGACGATTATTTTGCACACCCTTATTTCACATCCCACCATTCTCGCAGTATAAGCAGTTTTTAATATCAATTTTATTAGAGCGAAAGTGTTCAGATCCGTCTGACACAGGTGTAGCTACCATTCACCCTGCACCCCCCTGCAGCTGACAGCTCAACAGGTTGTATGATGGCTATAGCTTTATGGGAATGCTTCAACAAATGCTTGAGGGAAGAATTTTGCCCTACGTGCAACATGGGGAACATTTTGTTGGAGCGTAACCCATTGCTATTTGCAAAATCCAAAGTAAACTTTCTGCCATCTTGTAATGAGGAATCTACATTTAGCATCAGGCATTAGTAAAGCAAACACTTTCACTGTAAGTCACTGGTGACCGCTGGTGAAAAGTTGTCGACCAGAGCATGTTGGAGTTGTAGGACTGTGTACTTGATTAGTTTTAAGTGAAAGTACTGGTTTCCCCCTTAGCTGCTAATTGTTGTACATACATACTTTGTGTTACATTATATAAATAAGAGATGGCCGCTGTTGCATAGTATACCCTGATTTTTCTTAGTTACTGAGTCTGTGTAAACACATCCTAAAGTTCATAGATGTTCTCCATACAATATGTCTGAGTTTGAGCTCTTTTCAAAATAAAATAAGTCAAAATGTCTGTTGATGGAGAAATCTGCTAGAGACGTACCTCAAAAGACATGCAGCTACTACAAAGGGTGGTTCAACAGAGTATGGACTTAGGAGGATACAATTGTATGTAAAATGTTGAAAGCAATGATCCACTTTCTCTTCAATATTATGTTCTTTTTTATGCTCCAAGTAAAGAAATCCAGATGACAAGGTTCTGATTGTGAGAAAACATGAAAAGTTGAAAGAATATGAATACTTTAACAGCTGCTTTGAGGTAGTATTATGTAGCACAAATGTTGCACTGGTTTTCTCATTAAATTTTTCTACTTAATGATGTTTATATAACATATAAAGTAGTACTGATGGAAAATAGTATTTTTCTTTTTTGTCAGGTAACCTGCAGCTCTGTGACTCACCATGCAAGGCCTCCCTCTCCTCCAGCTCCTGTCTGAGCTGCTGTCGCTGCTCCTTCATCCTGCTCAGCTCCTGGCTGCTCCCCGAGCTGAGGTTGTGCAGTCTCTTGGCCAGGGCCTCCAGCCGGTCCCGCTCCAGGTACACCGCCTTCATCTCAGCTTTCAACTCCTTGGCACAGCCAAAGTCATTACCTGAAAGGGCGCACCGTAGGAAGACATTACGCTTTCACCGACCATTAATGAGCTTTTTCATCATTAATGGTGTAATTAAGTGCAGCTAATGGCGAGCCATTCAAGTAAATGGGGTAAATAAAGGATGTTTAATGTAGCAGGGATGTTTTCAGGGTGAGGCTGAGTGGAAAGTTACCAGATATGGCCGCCAGTTTGGCTTCATGCAGAGTCAAAAGCTGTGTTTCGGTCTCACTGACTTTTCTCCTTAGGCTGCTGCCCAGTCTCTGACTCATGACCACCTGGGGATAAAACGGTGAAGATGATGGAAAGTAGTAAGTGGGGGGATGGTGCTAACTAGGAAAACCTTTGCAGGCACATGGATCCCACAGGACGCAATGCTCATTTCCTCTTCTGCTTCTATTTTCCTTATTTTTTGACACTCCTTCTTTTAAAGATTCTAAGGCTGTTTTTGAATCCTTCTGTGCTTGGAATACACAGCTGTGAATCAACACTGAATAAGTTACCTGTCCATAACCTTTAGAAAGAACAACCCAGGGTGCGACAGGGATATGAGAATCTCTATAAAAGATATGATTAGAAGGTCAGAGATAAAAAAAAAAAAAAAGAAGAGAAAAAGAGAGAAACCTGAATGTCAGTGGTTGATGGAGATGCAGAGCTGCAGCTCAGACCACAATCCACAGAGGATTCTGGCCTCCATCTGCTTTCACTCACTCCATCCATTAAACCTCTGTTTCTAAATGTGCTCACTTGGAGCTACATTCACACAGGGTGCTGTGAAAAAGCATTTACCCTCTTTACAAATTTCCAGTGATTTTGCTTTTCTTTAAGGCCTACATTTTTCAGACTGTAAAAGGATTGGAAACATATCAGATTCATAACCATGTTATTTGACAAGAGTGATTAAATACCAATGGACTTTTAAAGTCATCCCAAAATATCTCCATTGGAGGAAGTCTAGACTTTGACTAGGCCACTGAAATGCCTTAATTTCTTTAAGAGTAACCACCCCCCACATCTCTGTGCTTGTTGATATGATCTAAATGTTGGCCCGACTACATTAAGTTTATGCTGTTGCTTGCACAGTTCCTCTTCCTTTTTTACTGTAAACCAATATTGCTGTTTTTTTCAAGCACTGTTAGAGGGGAACTTTTTGAGTTCCAGTTACCAGACCTTGATGCACACTTAAAGTAATTTAATCTGAGTATGCCTTTTCAAAACAGCAGTTTTTCTTTTTTGTGTAATCTATTTTATCCTTAACTGTACAATATAAATTTTATCTTTTTATGATTCCTGTATTTGATTAAAATATTTTTTTTCAGTGATGATTTCACCTGAATATTTCTGTTTGCCTTTTAAAATTTGCCATTGAAACATTTGAATTTCCCCACAGAAAAACATTAAAGGACATTTCTATTTACCCTTTATTTTACTAACCAGGTGAACATTATAAACCGGTGGTTGGATTATCTTTTAAAGGATATTCTAGAAGAAAATGGATTCACCTATTACAGAAAAGCTTTGGCTGCCATTTTCTTTTTCTTAATATTAATTTTATGCCACATGTAAACGGATATACACCTTCTAAAACTTTCACTTTTGTCTTGTTAGTCCAAAGAATACTTTTTCATAAGGATGGTGTTTGTTTGTTTTGTTTGTCTGTTTGTTTGTTTTTTGTGGTTTCTATTGCTTTTGACTGTTGTTTCTCTTATTGTTGAATGGTGAGCTCATCCCATTACTCAGGCAATTGAGGCTTGCAGTGCTTTCCATGTTGTTATTGGTTCTTTTAAACCTCCTAGATCCCTGGTTAATGCATTCCTTACCTGAGTAGACCATAACTCTTAGAACTATTCACCACTATTCAAAGTTTTTTCTATTTGAGGATAATGCCTCTAACTCTGGCTAATGGGGTTATAACCCTTTCCAGAAGCTTAGGTGTCAAGTAACTTTGACTCTTGGGTTTGCTTTCATCACAGCATGATGTGTTGACTTCTAAGATCTTTTAGCCAATATCAAGTTGTCAGACAGGCCTGATCCTTAATCCTGCAGGACTGTGTTGCAGGTGAAATTCAAACATGATTAATCAAAGTTAATCAATATTTACCAACATGGACAATCTCAATCTCATTGAGTGAGTAAATACAGTTTTCAATAGATGGTTTCATTTTGCATTCAAACAAAGACATCGACTAAAATCTGCACTCATTCATAATCTAAAACAATGGAGGACTTTGACATAATTAGATATAAATGCATAAACAATTGAATGCTTAAGAAATACATAAGCATACAATCAAATAGTCAAAAAAAAACACATCACAGAAATAAATGGAGTAATTCAATGTCAAAATATATCTTATCTTAGCTGATTTATTCATGTATTTATTTACCTCTATAATGCATACCTTATTTATCTACTATTGGTAAAAATTTTCAGCTTTATTATTTAATTACTTGTTTTTTTCTTCTGTTTTTTGTTTTTCTGTGTACGCATTTGATTTTTTGTCTTTCTTAACTCTGTTTATTTCTTCCACCCCTTTTTATTTATGCCTGTCTGTTTCCATTTCTTTATGCATTTCTGTTTCATTTTGCACATGAAGAGGAGTGGTCTTAAAGGGGAAGCTTCTTCCGACTGGTTGGTTAGACCACAGAGAATGCTACCAGGAAGCCACAGTCAAAACAGAGAATAAACCCTTCTCTTCTAAGAAATGTTAAACACTAAAAATGATTTTATGATTCTTTTCCTTTTTTAATATGACACAGTTTCCTGAGAGGATGTCATACAGATTGGCATTTCAAAGGTACAACATCTCCAGGGAGTTTTCCTCACACAGAAATCCAGCAAAACTGGCTTGAATAATTTAATTTCACACAGTGCACAAACTGGAAAGAACTTTAGTGAGTCTTTCAAACTGCAGAAATTCTAACACTTGTGATTTAATTTCCAGAAAAACGCCACTCTTTGCCATTTTTTTTTGTTCCAAAAAGTCAACAGAGAGAAGCAAGAGTTACTTTCATGGCTGCAATCGTTTTGTCACAGCAGGTGAGTCGTTTTCCACATGATGGATATTTCATTTAAGAAGCAAACTTTTCATTTCCAACATAACAATGGTAACCGTGGACGAAGTGTCTCTTTGTGACTAGATTCTACGTGTCTTTGAAGTGCAGCTGCAGCAACAAGCAGCGATTTGATGATGGGTTTCTGAAGGACAGTGTGACGGGAGAGAAACGCTCCATACTGAGGACTGTGACACCCGCTGTTCTTTTCCCGTCCTCAAATCACTACTTGTTACAGGTCTATGCTGCCTTTAGCTCTTTTTTTTTTTTCGGTTACAGAGATTTGTGTATGTGTAAGCCCAACCCCCCAGGGAGCAGGAGCAAAGACCAAACAGGCAGCTCAGAGGGGAGAAGATAGGAGGGCTTTTATCCCTGAAATACTCAAGTCACACAAAAGCTTTCCATTCTGACCAGATTTCTAACTTTGCCTTTTTCTTATTATCATTTCCTGTAACTTTACTTTTCACAATCCTGTTTTCTTTTTCAGAAACTGTAAATCAAGGAAGAGTTTATTCAAAATGGCATATCCCGCTGCTTCTGAACAACTGAAGAGATCACTGCCTTGTCAGATAAAGAAAAAACAGACTGACATTTACTACACATTTTGAGCACTCTGACATTGACACATGACAGATCCTGTCTATTTTAACTCACAATTCATTAGGATTTCATTCACATTCAGTCTCTGCCGGCAAATTCAGAGAAGGCAGCGTGAGTTTAAAGAGAGAAATCAGATGTGGTGAGCAGCGGCTTACCTTCGCTGTAGCTTCCTTTATTGAAAGGTTTAGTGCCTGCTCCTGTTCTTGGAGTCTGCAAAAAAATCCAATTGATAAAAATAATTATTTTCTTTCAAACAAGAAAAAAGTCAACAGTCAGTCCAACAACACAATCCTTTATTTTAAAAAACATTTAAATTTGTTTCTAAATGTACATTTTTGTTCGAAAACGTGTGCAAAAAGCTTCACATTTCTGATTAGGATATACTTTTAGGTTTGTTAAAAACGTTTTGGTATTCTAATAAGATCTCTTTTAAAGAGAAACAGTCCCGCAGCATGACAGGTCCTCCACTGTATCCAACAACAGGTATAAGGAACTTGTTCTTCCTTTTGCTCATAATAAAGCTCAACTACAGTCTGATGAACCAAGAACAGCATGGTTTCAGTTAAAATTAGACCTGAACGCAGCGCTGTCAGCTAAGACCCATCAGTTGGCTGTTTGAACACACCTTAGATGTCAGAGGTTGTGCTGAGACAGGACGGATAACAGGACTTTTAGAAGTGTCAACAGGTACTGTGCTTTTAAGCATCAGCTGGTGCAAAGAAAAAAGAAAAATGGCTGAATTTTCACGTCTTAACAGTGACTCCAAAAACGTTTTTGGAATGACTATGACCTGGATGAATGAGAATCTTCACCATGATCTTAACAAGTGAGTTATTGTTAAAAAGTTAGCGAAATAAAGTTTGTCAAAGATTTAAATGATTTTAACTGGTATCCAAGATGAAGAGACAGCTAAGTTTAGGCAAACAGCTGTTTTCTGCAGCCATTTTCTAACTCAAAATGTTCAACACGAATTTATCCTTCCAATCTGTGAGGAGTGACTAAAATAAACGATCTTCTGTTCCTCGTAATATTTTCCAGGGAATCAGGAAGTCCCAGATTTCTAATTAAAAGTTATCAGTTTATATCTGGAATTTAAAATTACACGTTGCACTTTCTATTTCTGTGTGTGTCAGAGATAATGTGACTGCAACAAAACATGCGTTTATTTATTTATATACAGGGCAGCCAATAGGTGTGGAGGACAAAGTCTGCTGTTTTCATTAGCAGGTCCATTAAAACTGAGTGTTTACATGATTTCGTCAAATCTAAAGTGTAAAGGTCATATCTGTGAAATCATTGCTGCATATGTCTATAAACATGCAAACAGCACAAACCTGCAAGGTCACATTGTATGAGGACAGAGATATAAATTAATTAGAAGATGGGAAAATGGAGCATAAAATCCATTAAGCAAAACATAGTCACCTTGAGAAAGTCCCAGTTCTCTCATATCACAAAGATCATTGGTGCCCTTTACAAGTTATTCAAGCTGATGTTCTAAACTGAGCCCGTCTGAAATGATCACAGACAACCACCTTTTCTGTAGAGATAATCTAATCTGCTGCCATTAGGGGGAAAATACATCGACATGACAAAGAAGAGCAGAGTTAGTCGGACAGAGAGATGACCGCAGCGGGAGGGAAGGCTGTCCAATCAGGATCCACCATTCTAATCTACAGCAGCATGTAAATGTGTAGTATTGGAGGAGATGATGTGTCAGGTATCAAATTATTGCTCTGATGGTGGGTCACATCAGCAAAACACAATAAGTACAATTTACATGTCTTTCTAACGAGTGTCAAGACAGAGGGGCTTTCTGCAGGGCTGGCTCACAAGCTATTAACTTCTAAGGATGAGATGCAAAGTAATCATTAGCATCTGAGAAAAACCATTAAAATTCAAAGCAGGGGCAAGCAGGTGTGAGAGAAGAGGGCTGGAGGCACAGGGGACGCTTAGGAGGAAAAAAATACTAGAGTACTCAGCGCTTCGTAATGCATTCTAACTGAACATGAAATATTATTCTGCAGGTCTGATCTGTTGCTGTGTTATTTTGTTTTATCAGTTAGACATCAAAACATGCATGTTCAACCCAAAATATAACAGCAAAATTAGCGTTTATTTTCATTTTAGTAGAGAAAGTTAGGAAAGGTTTTGGTCTTTCCCATTTGGTTTGATGTCATTATTGGATTTTCACAATAATCACAGTATGACTCAGTTTTTTAAGAAAAAAAAACAACAACCTTGCAGTAAAATCTGTTCTGTTAGAGGATGTAACCCAGGAAAAAAATAAAAAACATCCCCTATGAGTGAGCTATGAGAAACCTTGTAAGACAACAAAGGGAAAGGTTTGTATGGATAAGTGGTTGATGGGATTTTTACAGCTCTCTGGCATTCCCAGCTGGGGACTAAAGGTACTACAGTTACACCTGCAGGATTAAAGGGGCTGCATCTGATAACAATAGTTTAGCTCGGCAAGAGCCATTCAAAAGCTCTGCTTGTATTTGTATCGTTAAAACACTTAACAGTACATCATTTTATTGTTAACCTTTTAACTCTTCACTATTATGTTATTTTTATACATTTTATAAGGTCCATATTTGTCTGACCATTTTTTTCTATAATTGTTTTGCTGCTGCAAACACCAGAATTAAAGGGATTTTCTATTCTATTCTATTCTTCATTAAGTTATAGTCATAGAATGTATTATAAATACTATTTCATGTTTCATCCATCTACAAGTATATTTCCAATGAATGTGATATGGATATAAACAAAGCTCTGGGAATTTATTTAACAGCTGTCAGCTCAGAGATTAACTTAATTCTGAGACTATCTGAGACTTTATCATTAGCAAACATCAGCTTGCTAATATTAAGAAAAGATGTTACAACATTTACATTTCCCTGACCCTGTAACAACATTCCCTCAAATAATCAAGGGGTAATATCCATTTCCAGCTGATCTGACAACACTGCATGGCATTTAGAAGTATATTCACTTCCTGGCAGTGATGGGAGTAACGGCGTTGAAAGTAACGGCGTTACTAACGCCGCTACCTTTTTTAGTAACGAGTAATCAAAATTATTACTCTTACTGTAACTATAACGCAGTTACAATTGCCGACACCCCGTTACTGCATGTTACTCAGGTCGCACAATTAGAGCTGCGTTTCCCCATCAGATACGGTTTCCCCTGCATCTCCGCACATCGCGGCGACACGATTCACCGCGCAAGCGACAGGAAACGGGCATGCTCGCTAAAGGCGCGCCGCCCTGTGCTTCCGCCACAGTGGAACTACGGAGAGTGTAGAACGATCATTAGCCGATGGATGGATGGATGGATGGATGGATGGATGGATGGATGGATGGATGGATGGATGGATGGATGGATGGATGGATGGATGGA
>NW_015150648.1:573988-587292 GCF_000732505.1 Cyprinodon variegatus
GTCAAAAGTACAGGTGATGGTCCAAAAGTTAGAACATACAATAACTGATTTCACAAGAAAACATTATTTTATTTAACCTTTTTAACATTCTTCTGCATTTTGTTCTTTCAAACTCAAATAAAAAAAAAAACATAATTATGTTTGTATGTATATGAATACATATCTAATCAAAATAAATACTAAATAAAATATTATAAATCTGTATTTATAAAATTGGAGCTCCTCTGTAAAACTCCCTGATATTCACATAAACTTGATCAATTGGGAACATTTATCCATCATCCGTATGTTTTTTTTGTTTTGTTTTTTATCATTCATGACACCCAAGCTGCTTTGATCAGGTGTGATAAACAGCTGATCCCAGGATGTCCTGTACATCCAGCCTGTTCCTCTGCTTGGTTTGGATGTGTGTCAAAGCTTAAGATGAACTCAAACATATAAGAATAACTTGCTGTTTGCTTGAAAAAAGCTAGTTTTAGTTTTCAATTACATCCGCACAAAGTAGAACAGATCCCAGCTCTATTTTTATTACCTAAGATATAAAATATTTGCAGTTACCCCTTGCAATGCACTTGCAGACCACTAGGGCCACAAGTACCCCCTGTTTGGATTTACTGTGTTAACGGATGTAGTTGGGAAATGCTTCTTTTAGGAGGCACATCCATTTGGGAGAGGAACTCAGAGTAGACCCAGCACCCACTGAAGGAACTGAAAACTGAAAATGAAAAGGGTTGCTGTGGCTATCTGGCTTTCCCTCTGGCACTTGTTTTCCCTAAATAAATACTTTCTAAGAATCCTATTTTTTATCCCTGATAAAAAAAAAAAAAAAGTACACTGGTCCTATTTTCCTTGACGGGGGGAGTGGCAGCCTAGTGGTTAGGGCTTTGAATCCTGAGATTGGGAGTTCGATCCCCCACTCCCACAGACTGCCACTCTGGGTCCCTGAGGAAGACCCTTAACCTCACACTGCTCCCTGGGTGCCGCACAATGGCAGCCCACTGCTCCCCAAGGGGATGAGTTAAATGCAGAGAAGTAATTTCCCTCTGGGATTATTAGAGTATATTTAAAAAAAAATAAATAAATACAAAAAATAAACATCCATGGTCATAAAATCCCTTGAGCAACTCCTGTTGAAGTATCTGAAGAAGATTACAGGCCAACTAATGGACCTCCTGTAGTTTGTTTACTGGACAAACGGATCAGTAGATGATGGATTCAACCTGGGAATGCCCTTCATCATGCACAACCTCAGCCACCCAGGATGCAAGGCTAGATCTTGTTTGTGCACTTTAGTCCTGCCTTTAAAACAAGTCATCCTGCACAATAATCTAACCCTGCTAACAGTATCCTCTTCCATCTGTAAGTGGATCATCAGCTTCCTGACTCACAAGCAGCAGCAGGGGAGGCTGGGAGGAATCTTCTATGAAACTTTGCAGATGACAGCACTGTCATTGTTCTGATTGAGGACAATAATCTTTGTGCACAGAACCATCTGGAATCACTTAAGACAGTGGCGATCTCTAAAACAGCCACATTGCTTTTTCTTTGCAAAAAGTGATACTATTTTATTTATCCTCTTATTGTTCCTATATAAAGTAAATTAAAACACTGATTGGCCCCTTTACTGACCCCCCCTAAACTCCATTGAGTAGGGCCTTCATGCTAAAAGCCTTCATGCTAAAAGTTTGCAGCAGTAAAGTAAAGAAAAAACAGAAATAGTCTGTCTGCATTTTTGTTTATATTCTCTCTATCAAGTCCATACTGTCCTGTTAATCTGTCATGATTGAGTTTCCTTCTTTTTTTTTCCATATATAACAAATCATTATAATTCACTTAAATAAACCACCCATTTTCCTAAAGATATAATTAAATGTAAAATTATTCTGAACGTCACAAAACACAGAAGAGATCAAAAACAGATGCCATCCATCCTTATAGCAGTCCCACCATAGCTTAAATAACTTCTTTAAAATCGGCTTCAAGTTTTTACATTGCAATTATGCATAGGCTTTAAAAGCACAGTTTATATCATTAAGTAAAAAATCATAGTTAAAAAACTATGATTTTTAAATGTATATTAGATATACATACCATGTATTTTGCTGGTTATCCATATTTATTTGTTGTTTTTAGTACCATGCACCCAGATACCCCTCGTTTGTTTGTTTGTTTTGTACATTGGAGTGGAGCGCACTGAGCTCCTGATGAAGAGGGACGGCCGGGGTCTGGTGGGTCGGTCTCTCCAACACAGAATCCTTTTCAGAACATAGATCCAAGAGCATTGAGGGAGTCTGATCCGCAGAGAAGCATTATGCACGGATGTCAAAACGACAAAACATTTACAGCAAGCACCTTGTTATATTAATAATGTATCCATCTGTGATACGATTTGCCGTGTTGATCATCAGGGAGAGGATTCTGATTAAGGATTTAATTTGCTCATAGGTCTGTTTTATTTATTTGTGACAGGTCCTCATGTTTAGTTATAGTTCACCAGTGTGTTTAGGAATTCCACTACAATAATGAATGTTTATGATGACATCCATCATAAATAATGTTTTCTATTAAGTCTAATTGAATATCTGAGGGACTTAATCTGGCTTAATCTCTTTGCCTCGCCATCTGTGGCATCGTTTTGCCCTTTTCTCAAAAAATTGTGAGCACATGGTCAGAGTTGGCGTATCACATATTCCACACCAAGTTTGTTTTTGTGAAAAGCTGCTTATGCAGGTTTCAGGCCCCGTTTCGTGTATATGCAAGCATAATAAATCAGATCCCCTGCTCCTTGGCCAATGAGGGCGATTCCAGTTCAGAATGTGTATTTTATGTTTTATCTCAGGGGAATTCTTACTGGGATTATATTTCCAACCAATGATAACAATTCAATAAGAATTCGATGTACCTCAACCAGACGTTTTTCTTGAATCAAGTGATCCCTTCGTTGCACTGCGGCCTGCAGCAGGTCAGGCTGCTCCACTGAGTCTGGTTCAGACGCCTCTCTGCCAAGGAATCATGAAAACCATTGATCACAATAAATTAGGTCTCAGAAAATCTGTTATAAAACATTTGTTTTGCTTAATTTTACTGTATGATTCCCCCCTAATTTAAACCACTAACTCCAATTATTTAAACAACTAGGATATTTTATCATATCTGATTATTTAACATACACCCAGTCAGAGAGACTATAAGGCTTCATAAGCTTTAGATTAGAGTTTCCCTCTGTGGAAGCCCCACCTGATTTCCTTCCTGTGAAAGGAGCTGTTTTTAGTGCAGCCATGCTATGCTCTAAGCTACTGTCACAACAACAGCATTAACAGGAAAAGATTCGTATCTCAGCCCACTTTTCAACCTGAAACATGCATGTTTATGTGCAACTGCTGCCCTTCGCTTCCCCGAAATGGAAAATCATGAGTATCCTTTGGTGTGACCAACCTGCACTGGCTGCAGTCTGCCCTCTGGAGGGCGCTGTGTACCACCTTTGTGAGTCTCTCGAGGAACAGAGCCACACTGGGCTGCATGGAGGGTAAACCCAGTTTTAGAGATCCACGCTCTCTGCACAGCTCCTCCAGCTTCTTCCCAAACCGCTCAGCTAAAAATGTAAATAAACATTAAGGTAAAAACCGTGAAAGGTTTCAGTTCAAGAACCATACAGTCCTTTTGAATCAACTTTATTATGGCAAATTTTATTTATTTCAGTTACCCAAATTATTATTGTGAAAGAAATTATTTAGATTATTCAACAACAAAAAATCTAGATTGTCATGCCTTTACATCTGTTAATAATGATGCTTTTTGCTTACAGATGAAGGAAACACAACAGATATATGAAGAAAAAAACTGTTCAATACAGAAAAAGAACTATTTATAATCTGACAATTGAGTCTCGTTAGAATTTATATTCTAGTATATTTAAAATTACTTATTTCTCTGTGATCATTGTGCTTTCTTCTTTAATAGGTAGCTGTCAAACATCAAGCATGGTGCCATATTCACTCTACTTTGAGCCTCTCTTTAGTTACATTAGAAATTATAGGGAAAAATGAAAAAAGAGGTTTTCTAGGACCTTTATATGCTTCACATTCTAAGAACTATAAGGCATAAGAAGATCCTCTGCTCTCTCTTTGTAAAACAGGCTGATAAAATCTTTTCAAACCCAGAGATATTGAACAATTAGCTTTAAAAATGTCCAAAATAGATTTGCAATGCACTGCATGAGGACAGTAATGCTGACAGTACGCAATGTTCTGAGCATATGATCACTGTACTCAGAAATGCTGAATACTGGCTGTGTCTTACTGAATTATGTCTGTCACAAGGCTCAAGAAATAGGTCACAATACTGTCGTGTTTGAAATAACATGTTCCTCAGGTCAGGCAGGAAGAAAACATTCAGGTTAAGCAGCTAAGAAAACAGATGCAACTGAGATGACATCTTTATTCTGAATCAAATCTTAATGATACAGTAGCTTGTTTTAGATTAGATGTTTGATCAAATAAATTCCATTTAAAATCCACACAAATGTTGAGTGATGAAGCTTAAAGAGTGGATGAGCTAACCTGGGGTCATCCAAAGCAAAAGACGGTTGAGAAGACAGATGGTGGCAGGAAGGCAGGAATAGATAGGAGGAATATAGAAAGTCAAGGTGCTGCTGTACAACATGATAGTGAGATTTGTTATGTTTGAGTTAGGGAGAGAGGCAGGAGGCCGATATGTAGATGCAGCTTATTTTTTTATTCATCATAAATCAAAGGGACAGCTAAGGTTGAGAATTTGGAGACAAAGTCAGACAGTCAAAGGAGAATTGTTTTTGATGCATTAGAGGTGGAAGAGTGAACAGCTTGGAAAAATAATGATGAATAAATTACTTTGAGGGAAAAGAAAAAGAAGAAGAGCACAGAGAAGGTTCAAGAAACGTGACATTTAATCTGCTGTAATGAAAGTGAAGAATAAAAAAGAAATAGACTCTCCTAGGATGGGTTCATTTAAACCCTGAACTGGAACAAATTGTTTGTTTTTTGCTATATACCATAAAAAAATTATAACAACCAAAAGACACTGACTAAAAATGATATTCTACATTTTGAAAATCTACAAATCTATTTCATGAACCCTGATAGTTTAATGAGCTGATATGATCAGAGGGAAACTTACTGCGTCGTCTTCTAATTATTCAATTCAACGACAAAATATTTGCAGCGTAAATTAGTCAGTTATTTTTCTATTTTCTCACAAGGCAAACGATGTCATGAAAGCACACAAATGGCACAAAAACTCTGATAGGTCAACAAGAGAAGTTCTTATTCAAGCTGAACGTTAAAGTAATACATTTGTTCAAAGTTCACCTGCATCATAGTCGTCATCCAGAATGGCTTTCTGCTGGAGCCTCTGAAGCTTCATCATCATGGACTCGATCTTTGAGAAGACAGAACAGACCGGGTTTTTTTAAACAGTTACCCCAGAGAGCAACGACCCTCAAGTCAAATGGACTCAGTCAACAAGTGTTGAAAGCTTTGCAACATTTCATCAACACTGAAATCACGAGTTAACTGGGAGATTTAGATAATGTGTTTCAGCATCATCCTTTCAGGGTATTTCTCAGATGGGACTGTCCAGCATAAGAATAACATAGCTTTAATTACAGCCATGAATGTCAATATTTCAGGTTGTTAATGGAGCTCTGAGCCATTTATATCAAGGCTGCGATTATAGGACAACTTAAAGCTCAAATGCAACAAATAAAAACAAAACAATAATTTGTTGCAAAAAATTGGCTCATGTATCTTTGACTCACATGGATTCATAATTATACATACAGCTAAAATCCATACATACGAAATTCTAAGTCTAAATTATGTCGTAAATGCTATTTGCAGCAATAAATAAGCCTCTGGCATCATTTAAAGCTCATTTAACTATAACTGCTTCTTGCATTAGAAATGGCTTTGAAAGATTCTCCATTTTGTTCCAAAACTGAGATCTTGACCAGTGGAAGCTCCATTATAATCATTTTAAAATCAGCTTTAATACATATGTGATCAGAATATTTGAAAAGCAACAACTGGGTTTCATTTCTAGCCCTTTAACCCTAGTGATCATCCTTATAGAGCGACAAAATAAATATTTAAAAACTAACCCCTTCAAGTTGGATATAAATCTGAGATTACCAAATGGACAAACTGAATGTCTCCTAAACAATTTTACATGCTTTGGGGGAAAAAAGATTAAGCTATTTAGCCAAAATGGGGTAAAGAATATTTGTGGGTGTAAATAAAGAATGCTATGCTAGCTGTCAGGTATGGTGGTGGCAGCATGATGCTGAGGGTGTGTTTTACACTATCATAATGAAGATGGAAGGCTACCAAGAAATTGTTCATCCTTAGGAAAGAGATCATATCTCTCCTATCTTAGCTTCTCTTCATTGGCTTCCTGTTAAGTCCAGAATAGAATTTAAAATCCTCCTTCTCACATATAAAGCCTTAAATGGCCAAGCTCCATCTGATATCAGAGATTTGATTGTTCCTTATGTTCCTAACAGAGCACTTTGCTCTTAAGCTGCAGGTTTACTAGTGGTTCCTAGAATTTCTAAAAGTAGAATGGGAGACAGATCTTTTAGTTATCAGGTTCCTGTCCTGTACAACCAACTACCAGTTTTAGCCCATGAGGCAGACACCCTGTCTACTTTTAAGGCTAGGCTTAGAACTTTCCTTTTTGATAAAGCTTATAGTTAGAGAGGCTCAGGTTATCCTGAGCTATCTCTATAGTTATGCTGCTATAGGCTTAGACTGCTGGAGGACATAGTGAACCCTTTTTCATCATTCTTCTTCATTCTCTCTCTATTCTCCAACTCTGCAGAATCTGTTAGTTTAATCTCTAACATTATGCTCTCTCTGCTTTTTCCCATAGTAGCTTCTCCTCGTCTGTTCCTGGCTGTGACTCCATCCTGGAGAGAAATATAAGCTGAGCTTCTCCCATCAACATCATTGTTTATAAATGTTTGAGCTTGGCCTATTTTTCAAGTGTAGTCCTGTTTCCCTGACTGTGACTGGCTGGATGTGCTCTTTTTCCTCTGACGTGGGAGCGATCTCGGAGCTTGTCTGCCTGGCTCTGTGTTTCCTGGACGGGGCCGCCTGTGGAGCTGGTTGACAAGTTCTTTTGTATCTCCGCTTCTGTCTCCTTGAACCCCAGTCGGCCTCAGCAGATGGCCGCTCACACTGAGCCTGGTTCTGCTGGAGATTTCTTCCTGTTAAAAGGGAGTTTTTTTCTCTCCACTGTCGCTATAAGCATGTTTGGTGTGAGGGATTCCCTTCGAGTCAATGAGTCGATGCAATCAGCTGGTTTACTTTAGGTTGAAATCTTTGAATCAATTTGACTGGATGATCTGGTGAACTGTACAGTGCCTTAAGATGACATGTTGTGAATTGGCGCTATAGAAATAATTGAATTATTTTAGAAGCAACATCTAAGATGGTTGAAACCTGTAGACGGGTGGATGGCTAAACGGGACATTTTTAGGAGCATAGAGAAGGCTAACTTAGCTTCTCCAAGACCCAACTTCTAACCTGTTTACAGTAAATAGTGTGAACAGTGCTTCAAGGTTGAGTCTGACATAAATTAATTTTAATTAACTCAACCAAACATTCCATTTCTAAAAAAGTTTGCCTTATTTCTTTTTAACTTAGATCAAGGGCTGCATGTCATTTCCACATCAAGGGTTCAGTTGTACCCACCTTGGTGTAAGCGCGGTTGTTTTGGAGGCAGTCTTGTAGTACCCCTTCGTACTTCTTCACCATGATCTCCCAGCCTTGCTCCGAGGCAGGCGTGGCGCTTTCATAGCCAGAGGTGACAGAGGAGGCAGAGGCCGTGTCCGAGTCCACAGACAGGGAGGAAATAACCTCTATGTCAAGAGGTTGGGACTCACAGTTTAGAAGGTGAGGAATTTCCTCTTTGCCACCCGACAGAGAGTCCCGACAGCTTCTCCCCGCACATGACTGCTCCTCCCTGTGGAACTGACTGCCTGGAGCCGAGGGTGGCAGTGACTGGGTGGGAGATGACTGCTTTAAAGGAATGTGCTTGCAGGTTGATACCTCTCCTCTTTTTTCGAAATTAGCTGGTTGACTTGTTGCTTCTGGTTCTGTCCTCTGGATACAGCTAAGGGACTGCTGGATGAAGCTAAAACTTGAGTTAAAAGAGTCCTGAGACGAAGACTGCAAGCTTGGATAGAGTTCATTCTGAGACGGAGAGGATTGGACCAGGTGGCCCGCTGGGTTCTGAACTCCATTTACAGAGCCGGGTCCGTTTTTACTATGTGAACCAGTAGATTTTGTGTAACGCTGATTGTTCATTAAAGACATTTTAACAGCAGGAGTTTGACTCAACACTTGAACTGTGGTTGCCTCGGTGACATCAGTGCGACGTCCAGATTTTCCTTTCCTAATGCAAGCGATGCTCTCCTCTTCCTCCTCCTCCTCATCCTCCTGAGCAAGAGCTGTGCACTGCAGCCTGGCCTGCTCTCCTCTCATGTACCCTGGCCTCCTGTGGAGCCTCTTACGGCCAGAGTTGCCAGCTGTCCCGGATGCTTTGCCACCTGTCGATGCAGAGATTAACCATTAAGCTGGGCAACGGGTTCATGAGGGAGATAAGGTGTGAGCTCATCGAGCTGGCAGGATAAACGGTGACATCACAATGTAGCATGGAAATCTGTTCAAGGTGCTAATATCACAGACAACGTAGAACATGATGTTGTTCTGTACTTTAACCCTGTTACAGCTCAGCACAGATATCTGAATGAAAAAAAACCTGAGCTGCTGTGCAACATTTCCCACAGTTCAGCTCCAGCTGTTGGGAAATACCAAAGCAGCCCAGTCATATTTTAAACCAAGACACGCCTCTATGTGGGAAAAATGGCCAAGTAAAAAAAAAAGGTTTCCAAAACTGTCATTTGATTTCTTCTTCTCAGGCCAACACGTTAGCTTAATTAAACAATTGTAGATAACTTAATAGCACAATAATACAAGATTTGTTTTAGCAACTGAATTACTTTTCAGAGAGGAAAAAAAAGAATGCATCAGTTAAACTCATTTTGTTTTTAACCTTCACTGCCATGTGCAACTATTTGTATCCCTATTTTTTTTACATTCTGGAGACTACTTACACAACTTTTACTCTTTTTTTGTGATTTTGTAAACACAGAGGGTATACAAAACAACATTTTGTTTAGTAAAGCTTTCAGACAGTAAATCAGCATTACATACACAAACTTTAAAGTATAAGGATTTATGTGAAGGACAACAAACAGTAGTGAATAATAATAGGAATGTGAAGGGTAAGTATGCACTTTAAAAATTGCACAAAAAATTTAGGACCCAAACTCAACATTTTGAATTTTCTTCTCTACAGAATATTTCAGCAGGTTTTCGATTTAAAAAAATGCTTAAACTCAGTCAGCATGGATGGAGGACATAGATTAAATTCTGCTTCTAGTCTTGCCTGGAATTCTAACTTAAATTTAGATCTGGCCTTTGACTAGGCCACTGTTTCACCTCAATATGCTTCGATCTAAATCATTGCAAATTACTCTGGTTGGTTGTTTAAGGTTGGCGTCCTCCTGGAAGGTGAACCTCCATCATAGTCTGACATCTTTTAACAATTAAATCTTTTTTTTTCCATGTGCAAAATATCTTGTATTTCGTTCTGTTCACCTTCCACCAATCATGGCCACCTTCTGTCACTACTAAAGAAAAACACTCTCATAGAATGATGGCTTTGTCAATATTGTGTTTTTAGGTTGATGCCAGTTTTTTTTACTTCTAATTTGTTCGTCTTTCACGTCAAAATGTTAGATTTTGGTCACATCTAACCAGAAAGTCTTTATCATGTTTTCTGTCTCCCTTTTTGTTGCTTGTGTTGAACTGATAATGTGAGTTTTGATGGGTTCTTATTTAAAGTTTCTTTATTTATCCATAAAGTTATGCTGTTTTCTCAGCGGATTCTTCCATCTGAGCCAACCAGACTTAATTCAAGCCATTTTCCATTTTCGTGGTGTGAAGAGAGGTTCTTGAGGTGTCCCAAGCCTTCGATATTGTTTCATGACCTATATCGACTATCTTTCATCAACCTGTCTGCAGTGCCCTATAACAAACATCTGGGGCTTTATCAAAATATCTCCACAATGAAAATGAACCACTCACATACGGCCTGTTTCCAAATATCATTTATTTCTAAATGCACCTGGTGCCTGCATTTGATTTTGAGGATTAAGGGTGAGGAGATCTTAATACAAATACCACAGGAAATTTTAAGTTATTCTTAAGACAAGGCTCTCTGAGAAATTATCATATCTTGACAATTTTGAATAAACTAAGAAAAGGTTCACATTATGAGTTTAAAGATTTTTTAATAATATCTTGGGAAAAACTTAAAATATGGCAGATTATGACCATGATCACGAGTATTTATAAGAAACTTCGTGTTGGTAATAATTATTATTTAGTGAAATAAATCTGCTGCATCAGCAGCAATCATGGACGCAAGTATTTTTTAATATAACTAACTGCAGTGTGTGTCACCATCCAATCACAGACTCGAATTACCTGATGTTTGTAAAGTGAGCTTCTCAGGAGTGACATTAGTAACAGCCAATCCCACAAGTAAAGACGGTGGGCCAATCAGGAGCTTGTGGGCGGTCTAACATCAGGGAAGTGGGCTTCAGTTTGACCTGTGGTTTTCCGATTGGTCCTAGTGCTCTACCAATGTCTGTGTACTTTAGTATAACATTGTTTTTGGACAGTAAAACATCCAGGGGACCAAAATGGACATTTAAAAAAGTGCAGGGGACATGTCCCCCCCGCCCCCCCCCAAAAAAAATTTACATCCATGGCTGCAATGGTAGTAGATATACACCGGTCCATGTTTTTACAATCCAATCAAATACCCATAATTGGACTGTGTGTATCGGCCCATATTGATCTGATACTACTATTGAATGAATATAAACTTAAAGTCACCACGTTAGGTCACCAGATCACTCTAATTGTATTGATGTGTATAATATCAATAAAAATACAAATGATTGGATTAGAATGATGGATTAGCATCATTCATTCAAACATTTATGCAGCTAATTGCTTAACATGAGTCGATCCAATCCAAATATCATATTGGTGCATCACTACATAGAGGCTTATAATGTCTACTGCTGGGTTTATAGTGATGCAACTCTATAAAAAACTGAAGAAAATATTTCAAATTGAAAAAACTGAAATTCAACCCTAAGACGATCTCTGGAAAAAGTCTGGATCTGCACAAAACCTCCACAGCAGACAGTACTATTTCATTTTTTTTTTTAAAGTTGGGAAAAAAGCAATAAAGATTCAATTGAAATGAAGACACCCTTATACACAAGATTCAAGCTCAGCTTCAACAAAAGTTTTTTTTTTTTTTTTAAAACATTTATGGAAAAGAAATGGAATAAGGAGAAGAAATGGTGAAAATCGATATTTAGTTGGAGGTGCAGAGCTTTTGTTTGTTTTGTTTTGTTTGCTCACCAAAAGTAGCTCCAGATCAATGTGGGAAGTGAAGTCAAACAAACTTTGAAAAATCTTAAGTAAGTAACTAACATATGCTCGAATGAACTGTATCAAAATAAGGATGCTTATATTCTTATATTAGTGGATGTTATAACTTCAAACTGTTTGCATTTTAACTGGTATTTAGGCCTAATTAGCTGGATAAATGATAAATTCCTGTTTGTGTTTGGATCTAGACACCTGCTGCAAATGGCTGTGCAAAGCGATTAAAGCATATAATGTGTAGGATTCAGAGGAGACAAGCTGAGATGCTGGGAATCAACAGCCTCTTTGTGTGCAGCTGCGCTCCCCCCTTTCACTCTTTTTTTCCCTCCACTCATGCACAGACTTAAAGCACAGCGACACACTGACACGTTTGTGCTGGAAAAGAGTGGAATTAGATAAGCATTGTTCATGTCACACAATAAAAGAAGCTACTGCGCTTTTACAGTTCGTTGTTTGAATGCTCAGACTTGATGTCTCGCGGCAATCTGTGTCAAAACCAGAAAACGGGCTAAGCAGCCGCAGCCCACAGTGACCTCCAGTGATGCAATCGTCCCATGTGACCGGGAGCAGAGGTGACAAACTGAATCCACTTTAAGATGTCAGGCAGACATTGCTATGAGAGTGATAATGAGCTTGTGTCCATGTTGGGCTCAGTATAAGAGCTCCTGGTCCACTGGGACCACAACACTAAAGCTCAGGTTCCACACAGCTCCATCCATTAGAGTGCCGCTGCAGACGTGGCCACTGTTCCATGAAAGACTAAAGTAACCCAACCCTCCTTCCTAAGGACCGAATACCACAGTACCATCCACCATCTGGTGTGGTGGCCATTATTATATAGCAAACTCTCAAGAGAATTAAAGAGACTCGTTAGTGAAAGGAGAAGGACTTGGCGGTGGTGTTACTGTATCCTCCGCTCTATTCATGTGCACAAAGAAGGCTTTTCCCAGTAAAAGGGAAGGAAATGCCTGGGGGCTCATTCTGTCTGACTGCTTGTGTGTGTGAGTGTGTGTGTGTTTGTTGGGACATTGACTTCTCTGCCTTTCAGGGGTATGTCACTCTCTGCTTCCTGTGAGGCAGTGAGCTAAAATAGTTTATCAGGAATCCCATCAGGAGACACAAATAAGCAAAAGATGGCCTTCGGTGCAATTCTGCTGCAGTAACAACTATTCCCTCTTTGCTTTTTGTAAAGTCTGGGAAAAGGGAAGGCCCATAAAAGCCAGAGGAGGTAAAGTTGTTTACCTATGGAGATAAAAGAGGCCCTTAGGTTATACACAGCGCCCTCACCGGCTGCTGAAATAACACAAGAATGCAGAGGCGCTCATAAAAACACAAACATTTGAGGAACAGGATCAGTGCACAAGAAGTCCTGCATGTCAGCAACCTCCTGAGAAGCAGCGCTGCTTAGCAGATGTGCAGTTCCTCGACGTTTGTGACGAGGAGTGGCAGCGAGAAGAGGGAAGTGAAAACGAACCATGAGACAAATCCGAAAACTGAACACTTTTAAAAACAGGGAACTTAAATATAACCCATGAAAGTCAACAATTAGAAATCTCTGCTGCTGTGAGGCTTCAATGCCCAACTTCCTGCGTGCTCCCATGAGAATCATAAGGCTGGAGAATGTGACAGGGTGGATGCTGTGGGCACATATTTAGACACTTCTTACATTCTGCTTTATAATTGCATGTTCTGGTTACAATTAGGGCTGAAACTAACGATTATTTTGCAAAT
>NW_015150648.1:588214-600923 GCF_000732505.1 Cyprinodon variegatus
TTTTCAGTAGCAGTTGTGACTTTGTTCTGTCCTGCTCAGGACTCTGTACGATCAGAGATGAGTATGGCGGTTACCACCATTACTGAAAAAGCAGGAATGGATAAGTTTCAAAATTATTGGGGTGGATTAAGGCAAGGCAAGGCAAGTTTTCTATCAAGCACATTTCACTAGTGAGACAATTAAAAGTGATGTACATGACAAAAAGAACAGCACATTACCATTACATGAAGATAATTGAATAGTTGATGAACAAAAATAATTAAATAGAATAAAAATAAATAACTACAATTATTTTATGATTGTATAAGAAACAAAATGAGAAAATGAAAGGAAAGTTGGACTGAACACTAGGGCTGCGACAAACAATTAATTTGCAAATCTATTAATCTTTCTATTATTTTTTTGATTAATAATCAGATAGCTAAAAGTTCTTTAAAGATGATTTTTTTTTTTTTTATTTAACCAGGTGAAACTAAATGTTCTCCACCTGAGGAGTGCTGGATAGAGAATATTAACAGACGAAAAGTTTTTTTATCCTAAATGCAAAATGTTTACAGATTTTTTTTTACAATTTTAGGATAATTGCTGCTCTAAGTGAGTCGCTCTGTCAGCTAAAGGCATGTTTTAGAGTCTCTACACTCCAGTTAACGATTAATCGATTTCTGAATAAATTGCTGATTATTTCAATAATCGATTAACCAAGATTAATTGTTTCAGCTCTAGTTACAAAAGAAGATCACTCTAAACAACTAGGTTTTTAATCTTGATCTAAAGCAACTTGGGTTTCAGTGCTTTCACGGTTTTTTGAGAGTTTGTTCCAGATTAGAGGAGCAAAACTACTAAAATCTGCTTTCCATGATCTCCCCGCCATCACAAACCTCACATGTTAAGTTTGCAACAAAGAACTAGGACTTCAACTTTGGTCAAATGAGAAAAATGAGCCCTTCACAACAACAAACAGTCCCGTTTGGCTTGGTGTAAAACAGGATGTGGAAGGTCACATTATGCCACATTATTCAGTGAGCTCATTAATTCTAGAAAACCTGTTCCAGAAGTTTTTTTTTTTTTTTTTTTTCAATTAATAAAAAGTCTGGTGAGCTCTCACAGAAAATATCAAGTTTTAAGGCAATTCTCATCCAGGCAGTAGGCAGACTGGATCATCATTTGTTAAATTAATAAAAATAAAACTGGGGGAAAAATCCAGCCTTACAAAATAGAGGGCAAAAGAAAGAGTTAAAAGCATCAATTTGTTACCTTAAGCTCAAGTGCGCTGTAAAAAAAAAAAGATCAAACAATGAACAGAACATTGATGAGCATAACCTTCCAATATGGCTGCTTTGAAAATTCTTAGAAAGTGCAGAAAGATACTCATGCCATTTGCAAAGGACCAGGTTGATCTAGAGACTTAGAATCTACTTTATCTATCCCTTGGTATTACTCTTTCAGGGAAATTCTGATTCCAGTAGCTTATTTAGGGTACAAAGAGTTAAAGCAAGATGCCATTAAAGATATAGATGTGACAATTTATATAAAAAGAGATTGTATATAGTGCCAAAAAAGCATTAAAAAAAGGAAAAAAGGTTTTAATGTCTTGACGTATGTTTCCTTTAGATATAAAAATATCTGCACAGTTGAGAACTAAGGGAAGACTACATAGTAGTTGACTTGGATTAGTGCACAAATGTATGGACCTTATAAATAAGTTAAAAAATTACATAGGCTAGACAGTAGCTGGCATGTGTTATTGCACAGTGAGAGAGAAGAATATTGCACGAGTGACAATAGGTAATGTTTTGCATAAGATGTCCAAGGAGGGGGGTGCTGACCCCTGTCCCTCCTCCTATCACCTCCTCCTTCCCCCAAGTGAGGAGTTGTACAGTGTGATGGCTTGGGGAACATCAAGCTGTACAACTCCTCACTTGGGGTAAGGATACTAGGATAGAAGGATAGATAGAGAGTATATATTATCATTAAAAACTGCCAAGTTTACTTATAGAATTATTCATTAAAGCGGCAATCTAAAGTGCTCTATAGAACATAAAGGTTTGTAAGTCATGAAAAAAAGTTTCAAACAGGTCATTAGTCAGATTAATCAAAGCTGCAATAAAATAAAACAATGTTTGCAGTCTTGATTTTACGGAGTCGATAGTTTCTGCACATCTCAGGTTTCCAGGAAGTTTGTTTCAAGGCTAAGGAGCAAAGAAACTCAGTGTTTTCTCAGCTGTTGTAGGTCTGACCGTGGGAAAACTGAGTTTGCAGGAATCTGAAGTCTTAAAAGAGGCTACACCTTTCAAACTTTACAAGAAACCCAAAAATCAATTCTGGATCCCCAATTACGTAAAACACTTTTAAAGCCACTTTTAAAGACCCCTGGTCCAGACCAGGGGTCTTTAATGTTTTCCAGGCAAAGGACCCCCAAACTGATGGCAAGATGGAGCGGGGACCCCAAAATTATATATATTGTATGAAATTGTGTTATATAAAACTGGTCCAATAGTCACTCTATAACAGATGGACTAATGTAATGAAATAAATTTCACCCTGGGATTATTAAAGCATTTCTGATTCTGATTCCTGGTCGATGGGACAGGTGTTATGAATGAAACGGTGCCCAGCTTGAAAGAGCTCCTGAGTGTCGCTGAATGTGTGCATTGATGACTGAAAGCCATCTTCTGCCTCCATTTATCTGTTTACTACAGTGTGTTAAATTCATGTTAATGTGGATTTAAAGACATTTCAATTAGTGGAAAAAATTGCAGTGGGGAATATACAAAAAAAACTGTAATCATCAAAACTTTCACGACCCCGATGCAGTACCTCTGCGGACCCCTTAGGGGTCGCGGACCCCCTGTTGAAGACCTCTGGTCTAGACGTTGGCAAAAGCATCTTGGAATAGCTACAGCTGCCTGATTATTATCATTATTATTTATTTACAAAGACCAGTAAAGACATTGTTGGGATAGACTTATAAAAATACAGGCATGCACCCGTTTTAATGTGTGATGTCATTAATGTGATATGAAAAATCTTATCTATCATTTATCATCTATAATTTGCTGATTCAATAACAGACTCTCTTTGGTTGTCAACATTTATTCTACAGCTTCCCTCAGCTTCCTGTTGTTATTCTTTAGTCTCATCAGGTTTGGCTTAGTCTCTATCCCCTCACCTTTGGGACTAAGGATGCTGTTCCTTCTCTGTTTACATGAACTTGGATGAAAGTAAGCCCTATCCACTCATTGATAACTACACATACTGAGTGGATTGGAGATTTAACCCTTTATAGGGCAAGTTACCATTTTTATCACTTGCATACCCCTTAGAAATTAAGTTCCCCCCCGTCCGTCATTGAGGTCTAGAAGCACAACATCTATATCCATCCATTCAGCAAAGATGCTGCTACATGGCGGTACATCTTATTTTGGCATTTGACCAATTAGATGAGCCCTTAAATGATACATTACCTTCTGTAAATTAAGATGAAAAAAAGTTAACAATTCAAGAAAAAAAAAGTGAACTGAAAAGTTAAAAAGTAAAGTTAAAAGGTTTATAAGCCTCTAAGGTTATGTTGTACTGAGAAAAAAAATGTGTTTCTTTCATCATCAGGGTTTTTCATGAATTTCTTATAGAAGCACTTATTTTTCTTAATATATGTGGGCAAGTTGGCGTTTTTTGTAATTTATGCCATCAAAATATCCATATTTTTTAACGTTACGAAGGTATTTTCCTGGATTCCAATAACACAATACAACAATGATCTATAAATTTGTAAAAATGTCTTAAAATAAGTGTATTTACCCTTAATTTGAGTAGGTAAATAAGAAAATCTCCCAGTAGAAGGAGCATGTTTATCCTTAAAATCAGTTTATTTGATATTATGCGCTTCAAACAGGAGACTGCATTTTTTTTCCTTATTTTAAATGTAAATGTTCTTATTCAATTCTAGACAAAATGCACTTATTTTCAGAAAAATTGACTTACTTAGATTTCATTTTTTTGCAGTGCACTCTTTGCTTGAAATTTAGATGTTTAAAGTCTTTCCCTGAGTGGCCTATAAAGGGTTAAGTAAATAGTACATCTTTTTTTTATAGCACTTTGTTATACTTGTAGTTAAACTTTTCTATAAGTCATTTTAAAACCAAATTAATGTTGATAAAAAAAAATGTTTATCAGTTTATAGCCTGGTTAAAATGTGCCTTACCTTCAGCTCCTTCGCACCGGTGTTGCAGTGAGTTCAGGTGACAGTCCAGTCCCATCAGCCCGGCAAACATTTTTCCTTTAATCATGTTAAAAATCAAAATATTTAAAATGTTCAGAAGTCATGGAAAAGTCAGATACACCAGGAATCAAACATCCACCATGTTTTAGAAAAACTGGAGCCAAACATATGGACTGATCTCATTTCCGCTCTGGAAACTAAACACTTTTTTTGTTGTTGTTGTTAATTGTTATAATTATCGTGTGTTTAATTTTCCAAACGCTTTATTCAACACTAAAACCACTTTGTTTTTGTTCTTTTTCTCTAAATTCAAGTTGATTAGATTCTTACTTTTTCCTCCTCTGTGCGTCAAACACAAAAAAAAGTTCAGTCGCGCTTCCACAGGCGGAAAAGAAAAGCTGCTCCTTTTGTCATGTTTCTGCAAATAAAGCAAAGCTGGGAAATAAAGAGATATATCCGTTATGGAGTAAAGGCTGCGGAAGGAGATCTAGGTTGTCTGGTCAGGTCGATGATCGATCAGTAATCCGTTAGTCGGCCGCTGCTGCGCCCTGCGTCATGCGTCATGCGTCCTGCTGCAGCTCCTACGTGTTCAGGAATTTGACTCCTTCAGATCTACAGCAGACACAATCCTGCGACTCTTTGGTGCTTTTCTTAGAGAGGGAGCCAACTACATAGGACTCATTATTGCATGCTTTGTAGGATCTTAATGTTTTCCTAAGCGTTTCAAACTAACCGCGTTGCGCAATATTACCCTAAATTGTCCTAATATCCAAAAAAAAACGACCCTTTTCCAGGAGAATAACCAGTGTTGATCTTCACTGGATCCTCGGATATTTCATTGTTTTCATGGCTTAAAGGGAAACCATGAGAAAACCAGCGAAACTTCAATCGGTTCATCTTATTTCCCACACTTCTAAAGGGTCTTTTCATTCAGCCTTGCTGGCTGATGGACAACAGCCTCCTGCAGATAAAAGGGGCTCAGTTCAGCACTGACTGAAGTGCTGCACATAGTGAAGGATGGAGCCTCTCTTTTATCAGTTTGCATGTGGATGAGATCACCAGGTCAACATTAACAAGCTAAGGACCTAATGAGGGCAGAAAACTCATGACCACAGGGCGTTTTGCTTCAATAAACCTTCTATTCTATAGAACACAGTTTCCATTACTGTATTGATTAAACATATTTTTTTTTTAACATTATGTTTGACTGTGGTGTTTTATGCCAGAAATCAAAGATCTAATAATTAGTTTGTGGTGCTTTTAAAGGTGTCATGAATGTATGTCTATTGTGGCGTCATGGTGCTGTTATTGATTGTTGCCACAAGATGGCAGTAGAGGTTTTAGTCTTAGATGCAAATGTATGATAATTCCAACTCCAACATTTATTAGAATCAGCAGATTGATTGCCAGGTAGGTTTGTACTTACAAGGAATTTGACTGAAAATCAACCAGTAAAGGTCCGGAGACAAAAATAACATTTTCTGTCTTCTTTTGGATATTTCAACAGCTTTTTAAGAAAAAAATCTTGTTATTCATATTTTGAACAGGATATCTCTTTTTATATTCCTTCTTTTTATCTGTTAATCGAAAAGTTCGGTCATATTCACAATTTAAACTTCTGAAAGATAAATTTTCATTAGAATGTGCTTTACTGGAGACATCCATGTTTGCAGAGGTGTCAAGTAACGAAGTACAAATACGTTGTTACTGTACTTAAGTACATTTTTTAGATATCTATACTTCATTATTTATTTTCCTCTTCTTTATAAAAAAAAAACAACATTTTTCCATTTTAAAATCTAAAGTGTTTTTTGTTTTTTTTAAATAGAGAACAATCTTTCAGTTTGGTATATAGACAGTTTCCTAATTCACATATTTTATAAAACACCTGAACTGACCATTTATTTGTATTTATTTGTTATGGCTTAATGAGAGCAGTGGGCTTTAAACCTGGGTTTGAATGGAGACAAAGCCATTCTCAAGCACATATCAAGGTGCTCATTTTGAGCCTGGATCCACATCTATTTTTGATTGTTAATGGTTCACCGCAGTTCTTCCAGCAGTCCACACTTTCTCTGCTCTCTTTTTCTCGTCGTCTTCTCCTTCTTTCCCATCGCCAGGCCTGCCAAAGGTTTGCCTGCTGTGTCTAAAAGTAGCAGCAGCAGCAACCCAGACTGACAGCAGCTCATTGGCTAATTGGCATCAGGCATGAGGATGGACTGATGGACTGCAGCCTCCTACCAGAGAGAAGTGACTGAAATAGTTTGTGGCTTGGGTGCGAGGGATTTATAATATAGTTTATGATATTTATAATATAAATTTATAATATTTGAACATCACGTTGATTTGAGGTGCTCTCATAAACTGTACCTTTATCATGCTTGTCTATAATTTTATTTCTAATCTCCTGAGACATCTCCTTTCTTTGCTTCCGCTGGTCCATGCTGGGTGTGATACACACCATGTTATCAAATAACTCAGGATCTTTGGTCCTATATAGGACCACTGACTGATTGCAAGATTGTCAACAACTGTGATGCTGATTAGTGGAAGAACCTTAATTTAAAATGCCTCTTTGGTCACATTATTTTCAGCCTCTTTTGGGGGGGGTACCATCATTTTTGCTCAGACCCGTTTTGAGATTTTTTTCTATTGAAAAATGGTTGAAAAGCAATGTCTTTATTTTAAGACCCAAAAAAAAGAAGAAAAAAGCAATATCTGAGTTTTATTTTTATTGATTTATATTTTTTTCGTCAGATTCATTATTTTGTGACCATTGTTGGTTTTTCTTTCATTAAACGAGGCGTACCGACAGTTTTGTCCAGGTGTGTTAGTATAATGTCGTTTGTCTCTATTATTAGTGGCCAGTGCATGTCAGCATTATTGTGTATAAGTAGATTAATAAACACGTAACAGCCCAGAAGCTTTTAAATAGATCTTAATTTCAAGGTATAATATATATTTTGTGGAAAATACAGACCTGTATTAAAAGTAGCGTTCAACAAACAGACATCAGCATATTAACAGCGTTTATCAGGCAGCAGATGCAGCAAGATAAGCAATGGTCTCAATAGGCTCATAGTGGGATGCTCTTTGATGATTCTTTATAAAAGAATACAGCAAATTAACTGTAATGCAGTAATTCCAGTTTTCCTTCATTCATAAAGCCTTTTTGTTTAAATTTTTTTAATAACTTAATTAATAAAAAAAAAACCCAAAAAAAATCACATTTATTTAGACAGTATAATTTTTCCTATTAGGACCATGGTCCAGATGCAGGGAAGGTGCAATTTTCTATAGACTCAGAAGTTATATTTTTACCATCAGATGAACTGCAGAAATAAACCTTCTTTATAGGATTCTTTTGCTCTTCCACAGTGTTATGAGGTAATGGAGATAACGATCTAACTTGAGGCGTTATGGATAAAGACAATAGGGAAAAAAAAAAACAAAATTAGCTGCAAGTTGGTGAGAGAGGACAACATAACTTTTATTAATGCAGAACAGCAGTAATATTCAACATCTCAACAAATAAAACAGATTTCTTTTCCTAACAGTTGCTATAAATTTACAAGCATATTACATGAACAGCTGTCAACCCATTAAATGAAAAAGGACACAACAAAGGTTATGAAGGGTGTTTAACTAAACGACTCCCTCCTCAGTGTCCATGTGGGTGGTCCTGCTGCTGAACACGTCGGCCAACATGTGTTTGGGGATCTCGGAGCCGCGGACGCGCAGCGTGTAGCAGGCGTCCTCCACTTTACCCAGGCTCTGTCGGAGCGTGTGGAGCTTCTTAGAGACCTCGTACGGGCCCGTGTTCCCGATGTAGGAGAAGCCGTCGTGGATCTGCCTCAGGAACTGGCTGAGCTGGAACGGCGTGTCTATGTCGCCGTTTCCGACACTGCCGATGCACAGCCGCATAAGCTCCCCTGTCAGGTCGGCGACGCCCAACAGGTAGTCGGCCGGCGTCACCTGGAATGTCAGAACGTGAGCGCCCAAAGGAGGGGCTTCAGCCGAGGCCTGAAAGGAAATAAAATAATCAAAAATCATATGAAATGTTTCATCAAGACTATTTACTTCTTAAACTTAAAAAGAAAATAACTCAGTAGTCATGTGATGTCCTAACGTAAAGGTTCATTAAGAAGGAAAAAAAACAGAAGACAATTTGGGAGAAAGATTTTAAAGGGCAGTTACCTTAAAATAACAAAATCCTAATTTTAAAATATCTCAGGTAAATGAATGTAGATATATATGACAACTGTCTAAGGTTGCTAGAGCAGGGGTCGGCCACCCAAACTGCTCAAAGAGCCATATTGGACCAAAAAAACAAAAAATAAATCTGTCTAGAGCCGCAAAAATGTAAAAGTCTTATACATGCCTCGTATGGAAACGCGGGCTCTAAGTGTATTATCCCACTATAGAAAATGACTATGTGAGCTTAAATATATAATAAGCATTCATGATTAAATCTTTATCCTGGAGCAAATGTCACATAGCAGCATGAGGTGAGGGAGGAGCAGTGAACGCTCCCATCACGCGCTGCTTAACCGCCCTTCACCGCGCGGTTTAAGTTTTGTTGCATTGATGAAATTATAGAAACAGGATCAAGGAATCTTTCTATGGTGGACGTGTTTTTGTTGGGAGGAGTTGATTGAGTCATGAAGAACCAAGCAGGAACTGACATCCATCAGAGCAGAGCTCTTTAACCCTGAAATCCCCCATCCCAGCGTTCCTTGGTGGGATTTATAGTTTTAGGATTTTTGGGGAAAAAATGGAAGAAAGTTCCCATCCCTGCATCAGAGCTCTACCTGTTCGATCTGTGGACGGTTTTCCATTCTTGCAACAAAACTAGCAGCAGTAGTGGAGTTTGGAGATGTAATCCACTTCTTAAATCTACATTTGCTCTCTCAACTAATTTATCCAGAAGTTCTGCAATCACCATTTTCCTCTCCCTTCCAGCTTGGTGATCGGCTGCATATTTAGCTTGCCTTCCCTGGAAGTGCCTTTCCAAATTTTTATTTTTATTTTTTGCCAACCTCTCATTACCAAGCAAAAATGCAGGGAATCGTTCCGCATTGATATTGAAAGAAAATGATTCGGTCCTTCCTTTGAATCCTCTTTTCTCATCAGCTATCTTCCTTTTTTCCTCTTTGGGATCCATGGTCCGAGACACTCCAGCAGCCTGGCACCGCGCAGCGCTGGTTGCAAGTTATGACCACTGACCTCTATGGCTATGACGCAAATTATTGTTTAAATGTATTTATTATACAAATGTTTACAGCATTGGAAAACATAATTATTTTTTGTTTGATCTCCTGCACACCATATTAAAAAAAACAAAAAAACAAAAAAAAACTCGATTTTCAGACATTTTTGAAAAAGCTCCAGGGAGCCGCAAGGGGAACGCTAAAGAGCCGCATGCGGCTCCGGAGCCGCGGGTTGCCGACCCCTGTGCTAGACTATTGACTTTTTGTGTGGTCCAGTCAAAGTCCACACTCATACACACTCCATTTAATCATATGGACCTTGAGATATTTTGCCATTAAGAATGGAAAAAATAAATAACCGACATCACCCAAAAAAGCTGAGCTGAAATTGAAGCAACGGTTTTCATTTTTAATAAGTTTTCAAAGCTACATACTTCATTTCCTCTTCATAAATACGCCCTCTAGATTACGTTGATATGGAACATAAAATTCCAACAGATTACACTGAAGTTTGTGGTTTTAACATGATGTAACATGAAGAATTTTAAATGATATGAAGTTTCAAAACACTAACTTTTATCCTACTTGAAATAAAAAGAACAGATAAAATTGTATAAATTGGACTTAGTATGATTTTATTTGAAGTGCCTTGTCTGAGGAAATGAATATAGTTGCCAAGGAGTTCATCCTGCAACTGCAGGATCACTGGATGGAACCCCAGCTCCATCATCGGTCAATAACTCACCTACTGCCAACTGATGGCACCGCCAGTGTTTGGCCATGTTGCTGACAAACGCACCTTAGGATCGCCGTTCTCCGTTCTCATGAAGACGAGCCTTGCATTGATTTCCTCCAGGCTGATAAGGCTGCGATGACGGATGTAGTGCAGGAAGGACACCGCTTCCACGTACTCCTGAATTCCTAAAGCACGAAATACAACCATCATAAATCCGCACAAGACATTAAAAAGGTTTAAGTAATTTAATTGGATGAGCTGCTGAAAATTTTAGATGAACAATGCAGAAAATTGTGGCATTTATAAAAGGTCACGTTTCTGTCAGTTAACTACTACCTGCTGCTAGAGCATTGAAGACCAAAGATAAAAATAATCATCATGTTTCCTGCCTCTGTTGTTTAATGAAGCCTTGGTGACTTTTTTTGCAGCGGCTAAGATGACCCCTCATTTGTTTCCAGCTCCTGAGTAAACAATAATCAAATAATTGCAGGACGGAAGCCGTTGTGTCTGAAGTTTACTTTCGGAGCTCCAGTCGGGCTTCAAAGCCGCTGTGAGCAATAAGGAGCAGGACACATGGACCGTGTTTACTAAATAGGAAGGACCTGGATTTTATTTACGTGTCGCAATTCAATTCATTTCAGTTTATTTCTATAGCGCCAATTCACAACACATGTCATCTCAAGGCACTTTACAGTTCAACCAGATCATACAATCAAATTGATTCAAAGTTTTCTATCTTAGGAAAACCAGTTGATTGCATCGACTCATTCACTTGAATGCAATCCCTCACACTAAGCATGCTTTTAGCGACAGTGGAGAGGAAAAACTCTGTCCTAACAGGAAGGAACCTCCAGCAGAACCAGGCTCAGTGTGAGCGGCCATCTGCTGAGGGCGACTGGGGTTCAAGGAGACAGAAGCAGACAGAAAAAGCAGCTGTAAAAGGCGGCCCCGTCCAGGAAACACAGCCAGGCCGACGAGCTCTGAGCCAACTCCCATGCCAGAGGATGAAGAGAGCACATCCAGCCAGTCACAGTCAGAGAAACAGGACTACACTGAAAACATTCCAATCTTGGACATCTATAACAAAGATGTTAATGGCAGCAGCACAGATATTTCTCTCCAGGATGGAGTCACAGCCAAACAGGAACAGACAAGGCGAAGCTACAAGGGTAAAGGGGGCAGACAAATGGAACACCCTATTAAAGTAATAACTAGGCTAACTAGGAAGGTCAGATGGACAGAAAGAAAGCTGGAGAAAGTGAAAAAAATGGACGGATGATTTGAAGGGATTGCAAAAATTTACATAAATATCAATTTAACGTGTATATGATCTATGCTACAATAAGTAAGGCTTTAAATGAAAACAGCAGTTTAGATTAGTAATATGTAGCACATATGCAGGCCAAACCTGCAAAAGAAAGAGTTGTCTCTTGAAAGTTCAGGGGAGTGTAGGATGCGTATGAGGTGAACAGGATATATGACATCAAAGGGTTACACAAGCTGTGAGGCAAGCAGCCAAGGTTCAGTTCCTGAGTTTTCAGCCAGGAGCTGTTAATATTATTTGCTCTAAAGCAGCGATTACCTTTGGTCAGTGGAACTTATAAACAATGACTAAGGGGAAAAACAAGCTGAAAAGAGGAGATATGTTATTGGCAAAGCATGTGGAAAAGTTGAGGGCTGAATCTAGTAGTAGTCTACTGGGATCTGACCTGCAGAAATAGTTCCTAATATTCGATTAATTATATAAATATTTATTTATAAAGTATGATGAATTATTGTGTAGATGTTTTTTTTATTAGTGTTTGACCACAAAGCGGTGAATCCTGGGAAAAGAGCATTTGTGGTTTCACAGCGTTAGTAGAGCTAAAAAGCTTATCAAAGCGCCGTGTTATCAGTGGTAATTGTGTTTAAATTTAGCCACAATATCTCTGATGGTCCTAAAAAAAAAAAAAAAACAGACCCATTACATAAGCCTGGGGATTTCTTTTACAGCAAAGATTATCAGGGGAACCCATAATCTCGTCCAGTCACCATTTAATAAGATAAAAAAAATGAAACAAGTAATTGGTGGAAAGTGCCACTAGTCACGTCCTGAAAGAGGCTCCACTGATTCCCTGAGTGGCAACAATGTAAAAAAAAAAACCTTCCCAGCTGCTAGATAACAACTCAATCTCACTCCCATTAATGTTTATATCCAAACGCAGCAGACTTCATGTCTACTTTTAAAAAGACTGGGGCTGCTCAGAAAACAGCCTGCATGCAAATCAGCCCTGTAAATTGTCTTTTACTTCAAAAACAAACATGGAAAGGACCAAAAAACAGACAGTTCAATACTTGCTAACCTGCTAAGAATGTTTACAATTCCTTAAAAAAAAGAGAAAATTTTAACCTTAAATTAAAGTATATTTATACTATGGAGGAAATTCTTAGGAATTAAAATAATCACTTTTCATTCTATTTATGTTGTTTTTTGGTTTAGTTTATTACATTGTAGGGAAAACTTTTATTTAGTAAAAACATTAGTAAAAAACAATTTTTTTACAC